>NC_090736.1:141184397-141186897 GCF_036898095.1 Palaemon carinicauda | reverse complement strand
CTGGAGTCAGCAACTTTACCGCCCAGAACGCTGGAGAAAAACCAACCACAGCCCACCTGGTGAGGCCATCCAGAGCCCCTGTGAGTCTCATCCCCATGGAACAAACCTCTGTAGAAAGGAATGGGTTACTTTGAATCGAGCTAGAGTTGGAAGGACTGGAGACAATCTTCAAAAGTGGGGTCTGGCCCCCTCTGCCAGTAATTTTGAACCGGGATGCCATTCCTAGGGCAAGGGGAAATGACGGTGTATATTAGGACTGAATACCGTGCTTCGATTGTCTTCTTACCATTATGGCACCAGTCACCCGTTGAGATACTACCGCTAGAGAGTTATGGGGTCATTTGACTGGCCAGACAGTACTACATGGCATCCTTCTCTCTGGTTACGGGTCATTTTCCCTTTGCCTACACATACACCGAATAGTCTGGCCTATTCTTTACAGATTCTCCTCTGTTCTCATACACATGACAACACTGAAATTACCTAACAATTCTTCTTCACCCAAGGGGTTAACCACTGCACTGTAATTGTTCAATGACTACTTTCCTCTTGGTAAGGGTACAAGAGACTCTTGAGCTATGGTAAGCAGCTCTTCTAGGAGAAGGACACTCCAAATTCTAACCATTGTTCTCTAGTCTTGGGTTGTGCCATAGCCTCTGTACCATGGTCTTCCACTGTCTTGGGTTAGAGTTCTCTTGCTTGAGGGTACACTCGGGCACACTATCCTATCTAGTTTCTCTTCCTCTTGTTTTTTTAAAGTTTTTATAGTTTATAAAGGAAATATTTATTGTAATGTTACTCTTCTGAAATATTTTATTTTTCTTTATTTCCGTTCCTCACTGGATATTTTCCCTGTTGGGGCCCCTGGGCTTATAGCATCCTGCTTTTCCCATTCGGGTTGTAGCTCAGCAACTAATAGTAATAAGATACAAGAAGATGATAGAAAGGCTGCTTTTGTTATTGTTGTTGAATTCAACGCTCGCCATAGGGAGTGGTTAAATTAATTTTCTGCTACGGATCGTCTGGCTTCTGAGCTTTGGCCTTGGTAACTACATGCATAACATATGTTACTATGCAGATATTTGAGAAGTCCTTAATTAACAAGTAGTTAAGTCTCCTCCCCTTGAAGAGAAAACATGCTCGGATTCTGGATTTCCCAAATGGCCATCTTTAATCATTTTGTTTGTACTGATGCGTGAGTAAAACTCACCAAGATGTTAACAACAGTCTTTTTGTATTACGATGATTTAAACATTATGTTGCAATGAGCAGTTAACGGCTCCGTGGATAGAAAAAATAAAAACTTGAAGTGGGAAATGGAGAATATACAAAGGTTGGTAAATGAAAAAATCGCCAGTTTTTGATACTGCAATTTCGTATCTTTATATCAAGGTTAATTAAAAGACTCCGGTCAACCAGTCAGTAATAGTTAAGGTTATTGGATTCTCTCTCTCTCTCTCTCTCCTCTCTCTCTCTCTCTCTCTCTCTCTCTCTCTCTCTCTCTCTCTCTCTCTCTCTCTCTCTTCTCTCTCTCTCTCTCTTTTCCTGGTATGTTTTTCTCTAAAAAAAATAAATCATGTTAATTTATTTGCACGAGAATAATTATTCTTTCTTGTGCTATTTATTCTTATTAATCTTTGATCGTACATTAACCCCCCCCCCCCTTCCCCCATCTTCTACCACTGCTGATCTTTGCAAGAAGGGCATCTATTTTTTCATACTATTCTAAGCTTAGTTAAAAAAAAAATAGTTTTCAGAGCTTAGTAGAGACTGAAAAAAAATATTTTTAAAAGCTTAGTAGATACTTAAAAGGCACTAGATACTGTTCAAAGCTTAGTAGATAGTGATAAAAACTAGATACTGTCCAGAGCTTAGTAGATATAGAAAAAACTAAAGACTTGTTCAGAGCTCAGTAGATATAGAAGGAAATTTATACCTTTAAACTTTTTAGTAGACCCAACGGAGATACTTTTTCTAGTCCCAGTAGCTCATATTAACACACTTCTCTGAGTCGATATTTCAGCCAGGACCTATTTCGATTTTTTCAAATTATACCTGATCAAAGTCAAGTGATCTGCATTCTGAGTTTTGCGAACGAAGATGTTCACCAAAAGCGCATTGAGAGCTATCAGTGAGTACGGGAAGAAATACCTAGTTGGAGATCCCTCTTCCGAAGACGGTTTTCAGGACCAGCAGCCCCGGTTGATGGAACTGGAGGGTCTACGCCTCATTTTGGGAGGTGGTCTTCTGATGAGGAAATTCTGGCCCGTAATCCATTTCTTCTAATAATTAAAACTCCCAGTTATCCATTTCTTCTAATAACTAAAACTGCCAGTAATCCATTTCTTCTAATAATTAAAACTCCCAGTAATCCCTTTCTTCTAATAATTAAAACTGCCAGTAATCCATTTCTTCTAATTATTAAAACTCCCAGTTATCCCTTTCTTCTAATAATTAAAACTGCCAGTAATCCATTTCTTCTAATAATTAAAACTCCCAG
>NC_090736.1:141104744-141183897 GCF_036898095.1 Palaemon carinicauda | reverse complement strand
AATCCAGTTTCTAAAGAGCAGTCTTGATACAAAATTAATCACAGGCCAGGTCATCAACTATATATCAGCATTCGGGAAATAACTCTCCAAAGGAGTTAGCCTCACCAAAGGAGGAATCGCAGCCTGCCAAAATAAAAAAGAAAAACACTTACGAACACTTCTAGCTAACTGAACTATCGCACTATAATCAAAGATAAATAATAAATTGTTCCTATCATTCACAATCACGACAAGCAAAGATAAACAAAAACTGTACTTACTTTGAAAATCAAAAAAACACTTCCACGCTGGTCGAAAAAATATAAATATAATCCAGCTCTCACACAACTGCCTTATGCTGCAGTCAAATAAAAAAAGCATTCGCTCCGAAACATTCACCACTGTCGTAACCTAACTAAAAAATGTAAACAAACAATCTCATTTGTACCAACAGTCTTCCTCACACAAACGATCGTTACCCTAACTACTTTCGCTCGCTAACACAATATCTCTCTCTCTCTCTCTCTCTCCTCTCTCTCTCTCTCTCTCTCTCCTCTCTCCTCTCTCTCTCTCTCTCTCTCTCTCTCTCCTCTCTCTCTCACACACACACAGGATTTGGCCAAAACAAAAATAAAAATAAAGCAAAAATAAATCCTCCACATTCCTCCCCCCTTACTTTGCCAAATCCTTCTCACACAACACTTACATTATTTTTTTCATAACCCAGTCGCAGTCGGGAACGGGACCTCTACTCCGAGTAACTGGGCCTCCATATACTCTCTCATTCACTTCTTCCTTATCACAATCATTCGCTACATTAACACTATTCCTATCTAAATCCCTATCATCTAATATATCATGTACAATCATATCTACCTCGTTCTCATCTGGCCCTATAATTACACTCATTTCTGTAAACAGTTCATCCATTTCATCAAAAACATTCTCAACTTTAGTAAAAGATTCATTCATACTACTAATCATTCTCCTATCTCTCACTCTCGCATTCGTCATCCTTTCTTTTACATCACCTAAGGAAAAGCCACGCACACTATAGGTATCATTCATACTCAGCCATGATTCATCTGTATTAATACATTTATCCTCCACACTCACTTGCACATTTACACCCTTGTCATACTTATTCGTATTCTTACCTATTCCTATAAATTTCCCTTGCACTTTCTCCTCACTTAAAACTTTCAAACGCCTCTTTTTCCTATATTCAACTAACACTAATTGTTTATTTTCCAGCCCTAATTTCTCATGCATACTAGGTTCATACTTGCTCATTTCCAACCAATTACTCATCCCATTCTCACAAACATTGATCTTATTCCTTCCACACACACAGGAGGACTCACCCAGCTGAACCCTCTTACACTCTAGTTTCCCGAACATCCTGGCTGACTTATTCCCTTCTTCCTACATACCCTAGCTACATGCCCATCTGCACCACATTCAGTACACTTACCCCGCGGCTCCTTGCACATTCTAGCATAATGACCATCCTTACCACAATTACCACAAATCACATTCATACGATTACTCCTACATCCACTTGCTACGTGCCCAGTCATACCACACCGATAACACTTAATCACTTTCTCTTTCTTACAGTCGCTAATACGATGCCCTGTCTCTCCACACCCGAAACATGCTCCTAATGCCCATCTACATTCATTCTTCTTATGACCTTCCTTTCCACACCTATAGCACTTTTCATTACGGACACGACTATCTGACATACCTCGATGCGCACTAACACTCCTATCCCTATTGCGCCAATTACCCTGCCTAAATCCTTCATTTGTCCTTACAGGTATTCCCACATTAATCGCCCAAACACTCCTATCTACTACATTATCAGCTACCCTCATTGGTCCTCTCAAAATTGCGTCCTTATAACTACCAAATTCTATTACAATTTCTTCCATTCCAGTTCTTACACTCACAGATTTACTTTCTTTCATGCACCTATCTAACTCATAATCCTCAACTATCTCTAGTATATCATCCCATATCAATCTCTCTTGCGTCCACCTCATTTTCTCTTTGCGTTTCAAATTAATGAATTCACACACATTCTCAGGTACTGTTGCCAAAAACTTCCTCATTAACTCCTTATTCTCATTTATACCTTCATCCCCATACTTCTTCCTAGCTAACGTTTCCAACCTACATACGTACATTGATATCGCTTCTCCTGCATTCATCCGTGCTTCATCAAAATCATTCTTACGCTTATACTTAACACTCCCTTTCATACGTTTTACCTGCTCAATTATTCTCTGTTTCACACTTTCATAATCAACGTCCCCTACACTCATTATCACTCCATACATCGTCAACAAATACCCAGTCAAATATTCTCCTAACTCCCTAGCCCAAACTCTTTTACTATCACCATACTTATCCTGACAATACCTCTCATACTCCTTGAAAAAATCATATACATCCCTACTGCTATGCTCATTGAACCTTTCACACCGAGGTACCTCTCTCATAAACACAGTCTTACACACATCACGTTCATTCTCACTGCTATCATCACTGTCTACTCCCTTGTTACCTTCTTCCTCATTCGAATATAATGAATCCACTTCCACACTTAAATTCCTATCCTTAACCATTCCTTTCTTACCCTTTTTCTTACTTACCACTTTCACCCATTCACGATTGTCCTTGCTATCAGCCTGATACTTTTTCTTCCCTTTCTTCACATCACTTTTACCTTTCCTTTCATCTTTCCTCTCACCTTTCTGTTCATCCTTACTATGCCTAATTCCCTTATCTTCAATATCACCATCACTATTACTACTATCACTATCACTTCCTTTCCCATTATCACTAACCTTAACCTTCTCATCCACTATCAACCCATTACCCGAAGCTGAGGACACTCCTCCGACTGCACCTTCCCCCCATTATAGTTTTCATCATCCCCATGACTTGCCCCATCATATCTTCCATTCGTTTCTCCATTCGTTCTTCATTCTCTCGCATCCTCATCTCAACACCCTCTTCCACTCTCTCTACAGTTCCCTTCAACTCCCTAAGCTCCTTCTGCATCGCCGCATTCTCCCAGTTCAACCTCTCATTCTCTACTAGCAACCTCTCCTCACGTTCCTTACTCAGCCGCAATTCCTCCTTCAAAACCCTCAACTGCTCCTCCATTTTTCATCAACCTTATATCTAATATCTTATCCTATCAGTCCTTCGTCTAAGAGTCCAGCTTCAATCCCACCTCGGCTGTCCCTGTTCGGGCGCCAAAATAATGTGGCGGGATGTTGCAAGGACAACCCCCACACCCTGAATCACACTTACTGACAATGGTCTCCACAAAACAAACTTTCCCCTTACGTAATCTACAACCAGACTCTTGGACAAAAGGACAAAACAAAACAAAACATAACCTTAAAACTATAATTCTTAAAACTTAAAATAAATCATAAACCATCCACATTCAAAATAAATAGTTTAAACCAATCAAAACTTAACACTTTAAACTAATCAAAACTTAACACTAAAGATAAATAAAACTTAATACCATCCAAATAAACACAAAAAAAAACTAACAAACTTAAATTACACAGCAAACCAACACCAAAAAATAAATATATATATATATGAACACCAACACAAAGCCGACAGTCTTTTACGGCAACTATCACAATCACAGCTTTTAAAATAACATTAAACTGTGTGGCAATTTGCCACAACTGTCTCGGTGATTTTGTACGCAGTAATCATCATCCTTATCATCATCATCCTCATCATCATCAATCCATAAAGCAGTCCAAGCAAATCGTAATACAGGCCAGGTCGTCAACAATAAATCCAGTTTCTAAAGAGCAGTCTTGATACAAAATTAATCACAGGCCAGGTCATCAACTATATATCAGCATTCGGGAAATAACTCTCCAAAGGAGTTAGCCTCACCAAAGGAGGAATCGCAGCCTGCCAAAATAAAAAAGAAAAACACTTACGAACACTTCTAGCTAACTGAACTATCGCACTATAATCAAAGATAAATAATAAATTGTTCCTATCATTCACAATCACGACAAGCAAAGATAAACAAAACTGTACTTACTTTGAAAATCAAAAAAACACTTCCACGCTGGTCGAAAAAATATAAATATAATCCAGCTCTCACACAACTGCCTTATGCTGCAGTCAAATAAAAAAAGCATTCGCTCCGAAACATTCACCACTGTCGTAACCTAACTAAAAAATGTAAACAAACAATCTCATTTGTACCAACAGTCTTCCTCACCACAAACGATCGTTACCCTAACTACTTTCGCTCGCTAACACAATATCTCTCTCTCTCTCTCTCTCTCTCTCCTCTCTCTCTCTCTCTCTCTCTCCTCTCTCTCTCTCTCTCTCTCTCTCTCTCTCTCACACACACACAGGATTTGGCAAAACAAAAATAAAAATAAAGCAAAAATAAATCCTCCACAATGAACCCTTTAGCGATGCTTTAACTTTTTCCAAAATATATAAAAACTATCAGTCAAAAATAACGAATTATAAAATGAGAGCATTGTATTATGGAAATATATTTAATAGGAATAATATTGACTTGTGTGTAAAAGACCGACGGGGGGGGGAGAGAGAGAGAGAGAGAGAGAGAGGAGAGAGAGAGAGAGAGGAGAGAGAGAGGAGAGAGAGAGAGAGAGAGAGAAAGCAACATTCAACTATTCCTTGGGTTGTGGTGGCCGATGTGGTAACGTCCCTGACTGTTGAACGCCAGACTGGGTTTCGAGTCTCGCTCAAACTCGTTAGTTCCTTTGGTCGATGCAACTTCACCATCTTTGTGAGCTAAGGATGTGGGGTTTGGGGGAGTCCACAGGTCTATCTGCTGAGTCATCAGCAGCCATTGCCGGGCCCTCCTTAGGCGCTGATCATATGTATATATGGTCAGTCTCTAGGGCATTGTCCTGCTTGATAGGGCAATGCCACTGCCCCTTGCCTCTGCCATTCATGAGAGGCCTTTAAATCTTTAAGGAACTTCAGAATATATTTTTATTTACCACACCGCAAAATATAATTAATGTATGAGTTGGTCAGACTTTATTCACATTAACATAATGAGTTCGACTCTTGAGTAAGAACCTACGGAAATATAAATTGAAGGTAAACCAAAATATGTCTGGCTTGGCATAAGCAGTTCATCACGTGTATGTGTATATGTGTATGTGGGTAAATACCTTAAAGTGGTGAAAGGATTTTCGTATCGCCATGATCAGCAAGGCTGTACCAGTCAGAACTCCCCATACCAGGTTGGTTTGCTGTGAGCGATCAGACGAAAATCTCCCATCTTCACCAATCTGCAGTGGCAATGAAAACTGAGCAAACCCCAAATATGAATCAACATGCCTGAGGCCTTTCTCCTGCAGTGCACTAGAAATAGCTGCATTTGTTGTTAGTTGTGTGTTAGTAGGTCAAGTGCAAGAGACTGTTGAACCAACTCCCCATTATGGAAGGAAGTGTGGATATTGAATGCAATTGAAAGCAAAAAAGTCTAAAGTTACTTAGATGACCTTTTTCTTGAATTGTTTGTTGTTTATGAAAAAATTATGAGATAATACATGCAGATTTCAGCAGGAGAAACGACCCAGATGTATAGAGATGGTTCGTTCATGTGTAGAGAATGGTGAAAAGTGTATAACTAAAAATCACTAGAAGTATTAGAAAGGAAGGACCTTGATACCTAGGGATAAAATGCACATTTTGTGTACGGGTTCAATAAGCTGCTGAGGAACCTTCTGTGTAGGTGATTGGGATAATACTGTGCAGTTTTACTGTTAATCCCGATTCATCATCAGTTACAGAATGCATGCGACAGTGACACGTGTGTTGCCTTTCTCTGGATCCACCCACAAGAAGTCAAAAAGAGCGGAGTTAATGACATCACCCTAAATTACAAGCCGATAAGGACAATCATAGAATCATTACAAAATAGGACTCTTTCATAGATTATTGTTTCCGTAACTGTGCTCAATAAAAACTATTTGAAATTATTTCAGAGAGTACATTACGCAATTTAATTTTCATGAATTGGGAATTTCAGGGGGGAGGAGATATTCCCTTGGATGCAAGGAGCAAATAAACAGAATTTAAAAAGGATTTTGACTAATTCCATTAATCAATGGTTTTGATAACTGAGTATGAAATGTTTTCCATAGTACACAATCGTCATATTCAATTAAACATACGGAAGCAGATTTGATGGATGGCTGGAATTTTGGCCTTATAACCCAGCGCTGGGGCCAGGGAGGGCATACAATGCTGAGGGACATCTGCGGAAACGCAACCCCACCACTCCAATATATAAAAGTTAAATGGGTTTGGACAGTAAGACAGAAGGGATGTAAGAACAGCGGTAAAATAACGGGATAAACACCAACGCAAGATACGGTGTGGTGGCTTGTTAGTAACGTCCTTGTCTGGTGATCGCCAGATTGGGGTTTGAGTCCCGCTCAAACTCGTTCGTTCCTTTGGTCGCTGCAACCTCGCTAATCTTGTACGCTAAGAATGGGGAGTTTGGGGGAGCCTATAAGTCTATCTGCTGAGTCATCAGCAGCCATTGTCTGGCCCTGCTTTGGTCCTAGCTTGGGTGGAGAGGGGGCTTGGGCGCTGATTATAATTATAATATAATCATGGCATTGTCTTGCTTGATAGGGCAATGACATTGTCCCTTGCCTCCGCCACTCATGGTCGACCTTTAAAACCCTTTAAATCTTAGGCGTGGCCAAGACTCGTATGTATCAAGCTTAAAAAAAAAAAAAAAAAAAAAAAAAAAAAAAAAAAAAAAAAAAAAAAAAAAAAAAAAAACCCGCAGAGTTCTCTGCGCTAGCCATAGTTACCATTTATATAACCATTTCATCATTATAATAAAATGACCATCAAATAACTACGCCAACAATATGAGTAAAATGTATGGAATAGTTTATAAATGAAATTTCATAACGATCACAAAGAACGGATTACCACTTCTAATATCATCATCATCATCATTATTATTATTATTATTATTATTATTATTATTATTATTATTATTAGTAGTAGTAGTAGTAGTATTTGGAAAAGCAGGACGCTATAAGGCCAAGGGCTCCAACAGGGGAAAAATAGCCGAGTGAGGAAAGGAAATAAGGAAACACACAAACAAACAACACGAGAAGCATTGAACAAATAAAACTAAATCCTTTTAAGAATAGTAACAACATTAAAATAATCTTTTATTTATAAACTAAAATCTTAGAAAAAAATGACAGAACAGCGTGGCCGCCAACTAGGGTTGTAGCTTAGCATTCAATAATAATAATAATAATAATAATAATAATAATAATAATAATAATAATAATAATAATAATATCCTAGTTTGATACATCATCCAATGCGTAATCATTTGTAGAGTTTTATCTTTACGTGGAGTCCACGAGGTCGTGTAAGCTCTGTTATATCACCGATATATAGGAGAGCTACATTATATTATTGCGAGGCAGCGAATGGTTACCCAACTGAATCATAATTATGGTGAATACACAGGTTCAGTAAAGTACATGGCTAAAAATAAGTCCTTTCAGGATGTCGCAATTGGGTGCAGGAACGTTACTGCCATCCTACGATAGCATGAAATTAAATCTAAATTCTGAGAATTGATATATAGAATACAATGAAATAAAAAAAATATCAAAATATGCATAAAATACACTGGCTTGAAATCCGCTTACTTTATATTCATGGCCTAATATTCGAAAGTCTCGTGGTTTTATAGGCATACATTTATTTCCTTATTTCCTTTCCTCATTGGACTATTTATCCCTGTTGGAGCCCTTGGGCTTATAGCATCTTGCTTTTCCAAATAGGGTTGTAGCTTAGCTAATAATAATAATAATAATAATAATGAATGGAATATAAATTTCCTCACTAGACTTTTTTTCCCTGTTGGAGCCCTTGGGCTTATAGCCTCTTGCTTTTCCAAATAGGGATGTAGCTTAGCTAATAATAATAATAATAATAATAATAATAATAATAATAATAATAACAACAACAATAATAATCAACAACAACAACAATAATAATAATAAATAACTTCTTTCCCACTTTTATCCATATATTCAGAGTCGGTTGCCTGCTGCGTCCTCTCCATTGTCTTTTATATCCTCCAATAAACCTATTCTCTCCATATCATCCTTCACAGTATCTCCCCATCTAATTATCTGCCTCCCCCCTCGATCTTCCCACTTCTTATCTTCTTTATTCCCTTATTTCCTTTCCTCACTGGGCTATTTTCCCTATTGGAGCCCTTGGGCTTATAGCATCTTGCTTTCCCAACTAGGGTTGTAGCTTGGCTAATAATAATAATAATAATAATAATAATAATAATAATAATAATAATAACAATAACAGGTTCCTCCCAAGCCCGCCTCACCCCCCTCCCCCCCAACTATCCATCCACAACACTTGGCCACGCTACCTCTGTCTTGACCCTACTTGGAAAAGCAGGAAGCTACAAGCCCAAGGACACCAACAGAGAAAATAACCCAGTGAAAAATGGGAAATATACCAATTTAGTGAAGTAATTAATAGAAAATATAGAATATCTAAAATTCTTTATAATACAGAAGTATGCATAATCAATTCATCACGCAGTATGCATCTGAGTAGAGGTGGCTTCATTAACAAGTATTATAATAGTTAGGATTATTCTGAACAGGACAAATTAAAAAAGTTCTGATCCCTTTAATTATGAGTTAACTAAGTTCTATTGAATTCAACCTAAAAACCTCTTATTAATATCTCGGCCAATCGGATTTAACCCGTTACTAGATTATAATTGATGAGATACATTACCAAGAAAACATGTGGTATTTTACGATAGGGCAATTAAGCTACAGTAGCATCGTTAACAATAAACCAATTGTAAATAAAGCAAGTTTACTCTGTCCGGAAGTCATGTACAAAGTAGAAGAATTAAGTACTGTATAGGCAAAAGACAGACAAGAAGAAGAATGAACAAGGCAGAAATAAAATCGGAAACCAGAAAGTGGGATACTGAAAAGTGGAAAGAAGAAATAGAAAGTCAAGTGAGCTTAGAAATATATAGAATGTGGAAGAAAGAAATTAAAGAAGAGTTACTTTAT
Organism: Palaemon carinicauda; assembly: GCF_036898095.1. Lineage (NCBI taxonomy): Eukaryota > Metazoa > Arthropoda > Malacostraca > Decapoda > Palaemonidae > Palaemon > Palaemon carinicauda. The sequence continues at coordinate 141,174,763 of NC_090736.1, read as the reverse complement.
GACAATACATTTGCTTCAGTAATATTTTTTTAGAGTAAGAACTAATACGTTAAAACTAAATATTATAAATAGACACAAAGGGGGGGGGGGTAAACTGTAATTTTTGTGAAACTGAGGAAGATTTAATACATTTTTTTTTGCCAGGAATATAGAAAAGAAAGGACTGAAGTAATTGAGCTACAACAACCATACGAGGAAGACCTATTTAGTTAAACAAATATAGAAAAGAAAAAAGAAGTATTAAACCTGATGTGGAGGAAAAGACAAAACAGGCGCCAATGCAAAGGCTATGCCTCACCTCTGAACCTGAACCTGGCCACAAACAAATCTACGAATCAGCAATCCCAGTAATTTTAGCACATACTGAATGTTTTCGTGAATCATAATAAGCACAATTCTTCAACATACCTTAAACTATAAATTGTGACAGTAGGATCTTGGAAATAAAGCCTTTTAGTGTGAAAGTAAGTCCTAATCATCGCGAGATAACACGGAACACAAACAATTAAAACCGCCGGAACTATTATGACGACGTCACTCAGGAAAGCCAAACACCGACACCGTTATTTTTTATATTGGAACCTGATGTTGCTTGCCACCAATCCAAATGACTTTTTTTCTCTCTCTCTTTTTTACGTCACTTATGAGGGGTTTGGCGTGAACTTTAAAAAATTCATTAAGCAAGTACTGATACATTATCAGTTATGTATTTTATTTGTCAGCGAATCACAATCATATACCGGAATACCACAAGCGTAGAATAGGGGACATTGAAAAACCCAATGTAAGCTGTGCTTAGCCTTTTGTATAAAACAATCGAATATTCTGAAAAAATAATTTCTAAATATTCCATTTTATTTCAATAACAAATAAAAATATTTTCAAACACTCCTGTTGAACAGTCCTAGTGGTCTTTGTTATTTTTTCTAAAGAGCATATTTTCTGTTCGATGATTATAGGTACAATCACAGATATTAGACTTTAATCTAAAACGTCCAAAGCTAGTTGTAGTTCATAATTAAGGAGATTTTTCGTTGATATATATTCTTACCATTAGGCAATTCTTAGTATAATTACTCTTTTAAACTTACATGATAGAATACCTAAAATTAAAGAAATCACCAAATTATAGTAACTCTCAAACTCCTAGTCATGCTAAGCTACTTGTTAATCACGCATATATACAATTCATTGTGAGCATTCACAATGTTTTTAATCATAGTCGTTGTAATTCCTTTATATTTGTTATGATAATCACTGTGTTATAGTTCTAGAATATAGACTAATCATAGTTACACTAAACTCAGATTGGCATGAGTTACTGTTGGATTCCATAGGCTCCCCCCCTTCTCTCTCTCTCTCTCTCTCTCTCTCTCTCTCTCTCTCTCTCTCTCTCTCTCTCTCTCTCTCTCTCTCTCTCTCTCTCTACTAGAACTAGCAGTAGTGAGGCTGGTCGTAGTTGAATGAATTATCATTTATAATAGATGAATAGAAATAGCTCGAAAGAAGAGAGAGGGGAAATTCTTGTATTCATAAATAACACAGACACAGGAGTTATATTATGTCATATTCAGTCAACTTATAAAATGAGATGAAATATTCATTAGTATGGTAAATGCTAATAAAGTCGGTATCAAGTTATATTATTAGAATAGATATTCTATATTATTTTCAACAATATCATAGAGGTTTAGTTGTGGTCGTCTTGAATCTCCATCTCTCTCTTCTTTCGAACTTTTTTCTATATATCTTTCAATAACTACTACTAGTTCTAATATATACCAGTAACTCAGTGCAGATTTTAATGAAAGAGGATTTCAAGATGATTGGAAATTGTGGAATAAGTAAGTAAAATAAACGTTAAATTTGTCTGAACTTTATTAGAAGAAGAAGAAACAGAAGAAAACGACTGCCTCCCGTTCGTCGGTCCAATCGGTTGTCACTGTCAACATTAAACAGCTCAGTGACAACAATGGACGACTATTTATTACTGAACTGTTTCTTTTAAATTCTTCTGTGTACTTGACTGTGAAGGTAATGCTCAATAACCATAGATATTCATAGGATTTTACAGTTAAACTTTTTTTTGTTTTATGTGAGATTATCCTGATGTGTATTTTAGAGTAGGCCTGTATTTTTTTTTTTAAATTGAGGTTAGGTTACCATAATATTAACAGAAGAGTTTTTGTAAATTTTTCATTATTCGTCATTCTGTATTTATTGCTTTTTTTGGAATCATTCTAAAACGTTCCAGTAATTTTCAAGAGAAGCCCTAAGCGAACCGGTTTATTTATAGTTAAGGACATGACAACATTTTCTACTTAAAAAAAAGGTATTTCCTACAGAAAAATACCAATTTTCTTCACAAATTTACCGAATTACTGGCATCCCCCGGATTTACTGGAATCCCCTTGAAAATTACCGAAATCTCCTATAATATAACCGCAAACCCTTAGAAATTGATAAAAATGTTTTTATTAAAATACGCTTATATATTTTTAGCATTTATAATTTTTATATATTTGCAGTTAGAACTTTGGCTAGGGGTTGTGACCTGGGAAGGGGCTTCCAGGGTTGTGACCTGGGAAGGGGGTCTGGGGTTTGCCCCCAGCTAGGGGTTGTGACCTGGGAACTACTAGGTTAGGTTAGGTGGGTTTGTAAGGTTCTGTACCTCTTTGTACCCTTTAATATATTGTGTAAAAGGTATATAGAAAAATTTTAAAATACAAATTTTATTTAATCAATTTGGTATTATTGTACTGTTGTACAAGGCAATGTAATCTAGGAAAAAAACTACTTTTTCCTATAGAAAAAGTTCCAGTAAATCCGGGGTATTCCAGTAATTCGTGGTTCCCAATTTTCTTCGAAAAAAACATAGATTTTCAGTGATTATATATATATATATATATATATATATATATATATATATATATATATATATATATATATATATATATATATAAATTCACACCTCCATATCCACTAGAAAGGGTTCATAGAGAGGTGATGCAAGAACTGCTTAGTAAATCATTTCCTTTTAATTTCCTATAGGCATGACTGTATCACCCATAATCTTGATTAGATTAAACAAATGTTGATTAAATGTATTGATCTCATTGCTGGAACTTGAAGAAAATTATTGCTAAGACTAAGTGGCTGCTGTGGGGCCTGTCAATTTGACCTTCCAGTGAATAAATCAAGTTTGGGCGGTAAAAATGTAATTGAGAAGGACTTTTGTCTGGTGTGTAGATGTATGGTGACATAAAGCAGAAGACTAAAAACTTCCTAATGATTTCATTTGGGAATTAATTAATACTCGAGTGCCCAAGAAAAATTATTTTATCAAACTGGAGGAGGTAAGTCAAAATATACCCCGAATATTGAGAGGCTATTATCAGATTTGGAGATATGTGCTCTGGAAGTAAACAAGTTATGTTTTAACTAATACCCTTTCTGTAACATCAAGTTTTATACCAATTTTTTTCATGCTTGTCTTTTATAATTATAAGAATATATTAATTCAACAGAACAAGAGGCACGGACAGCTCCACAATTCATGCTGGAAGCAACTGCATTATACCTTCACCTCGCAGTAGAAAAATTTCAGTCTTCGACCTCCTAGACTCGTGTAAGGAACAATTCAATTTTGTTTTTTGGGCCAATGTTTTAATTATAGGTTTGTATGGGAAACAGTTTTCTGATCAGATTGGCTATTCCAGGATAGTTGAAACCCATTGGTAAGTAAAGAGAAATACCTAGAGTCCTAGCATAGGTAATGTGAGTGTGGTTATCCTAGGTAAAGTCCCTGTTTCTTTTTTTTTCAATATATTCCTCATTTTGAACCATAGTTTCCCAAGAAACATAATTTACTATATAACATGTAATTGTTCCGTAACTGGAATACAAACCAAGTTATTTAATAGGGGTTTGTTCCGTAACTGAAATACAAACCACGCTATTTAATATGGGTAATTACTTTTGGCGGAGCTGAAATGACGAGCCATTAGATTTTTAATGAGGGTTTGTTCCGTAACCGAAATACAAACCACGCTATTTACATTGGGTATTACTTTCGGCGTAGCTGAAATGACGAGCCATTAGATTTTAACGAGGGTTTCCTACCCCGTGCTAGTTAGCAGGGGTAGGGGGAGGGGTAGCTTGCTACCCCTCCCTCCCTCACACCGGTGAAATGTACCACTTCACTTTTGGCTTGGACAATGGACAGAGGTGTCTGTCTTCGTCCTCGCTTGGCAGCCATTACAGTATTTGTTTTGTCTTTACTTAATCACTTACTTTTCTTTTACTCAATATATATGTAAACATTTTTTCGTGTTTACAGTATGTATATATTTGAGTATAGAAATCAGTAAGTTTCCTTTTCAGAGTTCGTGCTTGTGTGTGTAGTGTACGATATCTCCGTGGAGCCCTCGGCAGTTAGGCCACCACGGTGTAATTTCATGGGTCGCGATCGAGTTTGACTTCGGTCTTTCTCTCTCTCTCTGTTGAGGTCGTTCACCCTTTACTACGTTACCTTTACTACGTCTGAGTAGCTTCCTTCCCGTGTGGGTGGGGTTGCTACGCCGTACGTTTTGTCTCAATTAGTTTATGAATCTAATTGTATTTGTTGATTTTTCAGTTTTGTAGAACGATTCCTTTCAGGGTTTTCGTTCTTTTTTCTTTCATTCATTTTTAAATTACATAATTACATAGTTACATAATTATAATTGTTATAATTCTGTGTTTGTTACAACTCTCCTTCCGTGAGTGTAAGTGGTTGTGAGGGCACGTCCCTGTTGTGTAATTCTTGTGTTCTTTTCCCTCGGGATTCCTCTTCGGAGTCTTCCAGGAGGAATGAATGTTAACTAATGATTTTTGTTTTTATTTTTCACAGTTAACGATCTAGTTCGTTTCTGTAATGGGACAACGGAGTGAGCTGTCTTGTTGAGGCCTGGGGATTCTGCTGTTGCTGCCTCCCCTATAGATCTTCGTCAGGGGCGTGTTTCCTTCTCCTGGAAGTGCTCCCGTGACGATTGACAGCTCTCCAGTTCATTTTAGAACACTCAGGAGGCTCGCTTGGGTGGGTAACTTTCCTTCCGAGGGAAGTTTTCCTATCCAGGCTTGAGTTTTTTTCCCTTTAGGGGGATCTCCTCTTGCCTTTATTTCGTGCGATTATGCTCTTGGTGCTGAGCGGTCGCACCTGCAGTTACGCTCAAGGGGCTGGGCAACTGCAGGAGCCCCTCTTCGGTGGATTGCTCTTTATAGGTCACTGGCTGACCAGTCTCTTCTACGAAGTGTTTCTCTTTCGTTCGCGAGGGAGTGCACTCATAGAGACTCCTCTTCGCCGTAAGGCTCACCATCCGCTACGTCGTAAGGGCCTCCCGTCTCCGTATAAGGGTGCTAAGAGGCGCCTTTTTGAATCTTCTCCGTATGCAGCCTGCAGCTCCTACCTCCTTAGATCTCTCCGGGGATCGATCTCCAACGCCTTCCTGACCTTCCGCCCCTGGTGCAGATGGACAGCAGTCTGACCTCGTCATCCGACGGGCAACGGTCCCTTCGGGGCAAAGGGTTGCTTCCCACGGTGGGTGCTTCCCTTGCGTGTCAGAGTTCCCCTGCGCGCCCTTCTGCAGTGTTAGCGCACAGGCGCTCTCCTGCTCCTCAGCGTTTCCTGATCGCCAGCGCTCTCCTGTTCGTCAGCGCTTTCCTGATGATCATCGCCCCACTACTCGCCAGCGCTCTCCTGAGGACTCCGAACATCCTGCTGTTCCTGTTGTGCGCCCTGCGCGCCATCGGTCTCCTGAGCGCTCTAGATCTCCTGCCCGTCAGAGCACACCTGCGCTTCCAGTTCCTGATACACGCCCACGTTCGCCCGCGTGACCTAGAACTTCGGTTCAGGTCTTGGACAAGGACTCTTCTTCTCCTCGCCCTCGCGATCCGGCTCGTCAGCCTGCTCCAGCGCAGCAACGCTTGCGGTCGCCTACGCGTACTTCTTAGCTACTGTACGCACAGGATTCCACGCGTCGCCCTTCTGCTCGCCAGCGACCACAGACGCGTCAACGTTCGCCTGCTCGTCAGCGATCTCCTGCGCGGCAACGATCGCCATCGATCTTCCACGCGTGTCAGGTCCCCTGGACACCATCAGTAGTGATCTAGCGCTCGCCTGCTGTGGACCACGATCTCCGGTAGCTGAGTCTTGCCGTAGATCCTCCTCCTACTCGCCAGCGCTCACCTTTACTTCGGTCCTTCTGTGCGCCAGCTTCCTTCGATCGCCAGCGCACATCTGCGCGCCCTTTTCTGCCCGCGCCCTTTTCTGCCACGCACCAATGGGCGCCAACGGTTTTTCCTGACCGTCCAGGATCGCCTGATTGACAGCTCGCATCAGCGCTCACCTTCCTGATGCACCTGCGCGCCTTCTGGTTAGCGCGATGCGCGCTAATCATCCCTAGTCTCTTACGCGTCAGTGATCTCCTACGCGCCCTCACGATTCTTCGCCTGCGCGCTAGCGTTTTGTTAACGCACCACCGCTTGCCAACGCGCCGTCGCTTGCCAGCGCTCCATCGCTTGCCGACGCCGACGCGCCATCGCTTGCCAACGCGCCTTCACTCGTCTACGGGCCTTCGCTCGCCAAGACGCGCCATCGCCTGCCTACGTGCCATTGGTCTCCCGACCGCCTGCGCGACCACACGCCCACGCGACTGCACGCCCACGTGCCCGCGCACATGCGCTCCAATGTTCGCCCACGCGCGAACCAACGGTGTTCCATCGCGCGAACCGACGGTGTTCCATCGCGCGAACCGACAGTGTTCCATCGCGCGAGCGCCGGCTCGATTCCTGCAGTAGCCATTGCTTGCCTACGGGTCATCGCTCGCCTGTGAACTATTGGATTCCGACCGCTAGCTCTCGCCCTTCCAACCACGCCCGCCCTCCTTCTGCACTCCCTTGCGCACTTTTGTCCGCGCTCTTGCGTGGCCGCGCACGGGCGCTTCCACGTTCGGCCACGCGCAAACCATTGATTTACCATCACGCGAGCGCCAGGGCGATTGCGACCACGATTCCCGTCGGGGTTTTGCAACACGGCCAGCCTGGCGAGTCTTCTGGAACGCGTATTTCCAGAACACGGTCTTCACCCCGTAAACGCAGAGCATGGCACGTGCAAGAGCAGGAAGAATCTTCAGGGAGGTCTGAGCAACATTCTTCTTTCCAGAACCTGGGTTAGCCCTTCCTCCTCGTCATTCCCTGGAAGGGTCTTGCCAGGGAGTTTTCCTTTCGAGATTTCTCCGTTGGGCAAGGGGTGACTGGTTTAGCCCTTCCTCTTCTCCATCCTGTGGAAGGGGCTTACCAGGTCCTTTCCCTCCTCGGTTGCGACCCGAGGTTTTGTACAAGGAAGCTCCAGGAAGATCTTACTTTCCTCCTCTCAGGCTCAAGCACCTTTGCATTCCGTCGCCAAGTTTCGAACTTGCCGTCAAACTCGATGTTGGAGCATCTAGACGCAGTGACCGAGGGCTTCCCCTCGAGTGTTTCAACTGTGGATGTCGACAAGCTCAGACACACTTCCATCCTTGGGAAGAGCTTGTTTATTTGAGCCCAAGGACAGAGACATGGACAGCTGTTGTGCAGAGGAAGTCGACTTCCGTTTTTCACTCCTCCAAGGCGCTTTCTTCCAGACCCTGCAGGCCTCCAACACCTCTTCATTCAGCCTCGTCAGCCTAAGTTATCGGACCGGCTACAGCAGCTAAGACAAGGTGTACAATAGCAGTCCCCTCCTGTCAGGGACAGGTAGCACGGGAGGCATAATCCTAGAGGGAGCGGCAGAGTTCACAAACTCTAGGATTGGCAACCCCCCCTTGCAGGTCTCACGCTGGGGGGATGCCTAAGGTTACTCGACCGGATAACAGCTTCCCGATGCCGATTCCTGCACGATCTCTGTGATCAGCCAAGAATATCGCGCCTCGCTCTTACCATCTCTCCGTCACTTTCAGCGAATCCAGTGTCACTGAGCCTCTATGCCATGGGGTCGGCAAGAGGTTTGCCCGTTTGGGCAGAAGGATCCATGCCTTAGGAGAAGGTTCTCCATAGGGTCGTCGACGGCTTCACCACCCGGCTTCTTCAGTCGATCCTTTCTCGTAGGAAAGCATCTGAGACGGGAGTTCCGTCGTCGACCTCTCAGCTCTGATCAAGTTTGTCGAACAAACTTCGTCCAGCGTGGAACAGCAGAGTCGATTAGACTGGTAACGAGGCTGCAGGACTCCTTAGGCCCTGGATCGGAAGGACGGGTGCTTCCAGTTTCCATTCCATCTATCTTCCAGGAAGCTCTTGGAATTCAGCCTAGACTACAGGTGTTCCTGCTTAAGATGCGGTGTGGCGATCCCGCCGCGACATCGCAGGTTTTTCTCCAGAGAACTCTCCCTGCTTTCCTCATGGCCACTCAGGAGCAGGCTTCCGCCTCCTACGCTTTTTGGAGGTCTGGTCAACTCCGGTAGGCTCGGGTCTGACCTTCTTCAACGCCGGGACAAGCTTCCGGGTCTTTACCAAGAGTGAGGCATCATGGTAATTTGCTAGGAGCCTTCTCTACTTCTGCCTCAACATCTGGAGTATATAGCCATGATATTAAGTCAACGGCCATACCACGTTGAATACTGTACACCGCTTCTCGTCCGATCAGCGAAGTTAAGCAACGTTGGGTCTGGTCAGTACTTGGATGGGTGACCGCCTGGGAACACCAGATGCTGTTGCCTCCTTCTCCGAGCCTTCCCTTCAGTTGACTGTGGCAAGGCTGAGGAGAGTCGCAGTACCTGTTCTCAGTCAAGGAGAGCTTTCAGCCTTATCTTGGAACGTTCCCTGGATCTCTTTTCCTCATTGACCCGTCTAGTTCCGAACGGTCGCCTCAGGATAAGTTCCCTGTGAGGCGGCACAAGTTTCGGTGGTATCCAAGCAACGATTAACCGGACTTTAGGGACCAGCGGAACGTTTAGACCGGCAATGGGTTGACCTATGGAACCTCTAGCATGGGAGTGGTTATTCTCGTCCTTTCCCCACATTTGATGCTGTTCTCGGACTCGTCAAAGAAAAGGGGGGGGGGGGGGCATGTTCCGGTTCAGGCCTATGGTCAGGACCTGAAGGGTACCTCCCCATCATTCAGGCAGGCTTAGGGACCGTAGTCTGGCCCCTCTACAGATCCCACAGATCCTGCCGAGTCGCTCCGTGCGCGACGACTTCATGGTACTGGCGTATTCCAACCAGCAGGGAGGCGCATTTTCATACTTTCGCATCTTGCAGTAGAGATACTGAGATGATCCGAGGTCCTCTCAATACCACTATCGGCTCGCTCATTCCGGGCAGAGGAATGTTCTCTCCGACTATCTGAGCAGAGCCTCACAGATAGAGAGTACCTGGGGGTCTTTGGCCTATAGTAACCAGCCAGTCCTGGCCTGGGGGACCTGATCACGACAGCCTGGAACTTCAAGCTTCCGCTGTTCTTCCTCCCAGTCTCAGACCCCAAGACTCTTTGGCAAGATGCTTTCTGGTGACGATGGGACAACATCGACGCCTGCGTCTTCCCACCATTGTTGTCTGTTGAGAATGGGTCTCAACAAGACCAGGTTGTCTGTCAACCTTTCAATGGCCCTGAGAGCTCCGCTGTGACTATACGCAGAACGGTTTCCGGACCCTCTGCTTCCCCTGACGGAACTCCCGGGAGAGCTGCTTCCACGACACAGGCTACTCTTCTCCAGCAATAACGGAGTTATTGCTTTTCGGCGGGAGGAAACTCTTTTCCGCTCTCGGCAGTGAAGCCTATCGCTCAGCCTTTTCCTGGCCTTCAGGCTGAAAGGAATAGACATTTTCCTTCCCACTGGACCTTTCTTTGCTCATGCGAAGCTGCGAACGTCCCTGCCCCCAGTCGGAGTGAGACCTCCTCCATGGAGCATGGTTCGGACGCTTTAGTCCCTTAACCCGAGAAATGCGGCAATGTCATTTTACTACAGTCCCGTGGTGCGGCTATCTTGACAAAAATACAATGTTTCAGAATCTAACCCATAACTATACCAATGTTTTTGTAATAACTTCGTGCATGTATCATCCAAATATTTTATCCTACATCTTGTTTGTTATTTTGTTATAAATCATCAAAGTTAATTTTATAGCGCGACGTGGCATCTTGCCGGATGGCCAATGGGTGAGTCTGGATTTTCTTTCATGGGTGGGGGGGTTGGGTAGTATGTTGGGTGTCACCCACGGTATCACCGGACTGTTAGCACCCGGTACCAGTTAGCGATTTTTATTTACTACATTCCGTACTATGTAATGAATGTTTTAGGCTATTTTTAACAAATAGCCTTTACTATATATAGAAAAGTGTAGTGATAAAAAAAAGAAATTAATTTATATTTTCAAATCCTATGATATAGAATTGTATCTACTCCTGAAATAATAATGATAATTTTAGTTGATGTAGTCACATTTACGATTTACAAACACTTTATTTGTTTCGTTTTTTTCCTTTATCTATTCATAATGTGACTATTGTTACCATTGCAATTGTTTTATATTTGTTTAAAATAATATATCATATTTAGAGAGAATATATATTTTTACTTACAATTTTGGTAAACCAACTTAGAATATTTGAAGGAACACATTGATTAAAAGTAATGCAATATCATAGTCTTTTACAAATATATATAGTAGTTATAACCTAAAAAAATCATAATATTTAAAGTAAATAAAGAGAGCAATAATCATAATCATATTGAAAACATATTATTATTGAAATCTTGTATAGATAAACATAGTAACTAATAACCTCATGATCTGGCGTATGTGTTCAGATTAATTACAATTGTTTTTTATGACATTTTTAAGCATTTGTATATAGTAATGCGTATATCAAAAGCATCACCGCATATCAAAATATACAGTATATACGGTATATACAAAAGATAAAGAAAATTCCTTTTATGGATATAAATAATGAATATAGGCTATATAAAACATTTCTTAAAAAGATTATTCTCTCTCTCTCTCTCTCTCTCTCTCTCTCTCTCTCTCTCTCTCTCTCTCTCTCTCTCTCTCTCTCTCTCTCTCTCAATATTTATTTTGGGTATGCCAGTGACGGAAGCTGTCAGTTGGACATAAAGGGACATTACATTCAGCACAGATAGTTGTAACCCGAGTTCTTTTCTTTGGTCGCCGGGAAGTATTTGCGCAGACATAGCAGTTTAGTTGTTTCTTCCTGTTTTGTGCCTCATCATATATTGTGTGTTGGAGATGATGATAGCTAATATAAGCTGCTCCCTGCAAACGATCAGGTACTTCTCCCGGAGGATGTCCACGACGTCCAAGTCTGCTACTGGTCACGGTGCCATATTTCTCAAGAAGTTGGTATGAAACGTTGTAAATAAATTCACGAAATTTTAATTTCTTGCAAGTTGGGTCGGATGTCTTTACAAGCCAAATATTGTATGCATTAAGCATAATGATGTCAATAAGATGAAGAATGATTTTGTGGTACCACTTGAATGATTTCCTCATACACTCTGTCCCACTTAGCTGGCAGTCACTCTTATCTACAAGGCGCATATTTTCGTTGTAATCAACAACAACATCTGGCTTACAGATTTTCTTCTTAGTCCTGTAGTGGACCTTACCTGTGTTCACTATGTCACCTTTATGTATGGTTGATAAAAGGGTCACAGGCTTTCTATCTATCCACTTGACAGCCAATATCTTGTTAGTTGTCTCCCGTTGTACGGTTTTGACTTTTGTTTTTCTCTTTTTTTTTAGTTTTATTACTTATGTTTGTAGTTTCATCCTCATTAGGGGAGTCACTGTCACTAGGATTGTCATAAGAGGTGGATGGGACATCAAATTTGGGCATATATTTCCTGCTTTCTCTCACTGTTCCACACGCCCCTGTGGCGTTGTCATGAAGGAATTGTGCCAATGTAGGGCTACTATACCAATTGTCAGTATACAATATATGTCCATGACCCATATAAGGTGCCATCATTTTCTTGACTACTGCTCTTGAGAATCCTAAACCACTACTCTGATCTTCTTTTGGTATATCTATATCTGTTCCAGTATATACTATAATATCAAGCACTATTCCTGTTTCACAATCACATAAAACAAACAGTTTGATCCCAAATCGATGACGCTTGCTTGGGATATACTGTTTGAAGACAAGTCGCCCTTTGAAAAGTATAAGGGACTCATCAATCACAATTTTCTGGAAAGGATGAAAGACCTTTTTGAAGTTTGCAACAACTATACTAAGGAATGATCTTATTTTCCAAATTCGATCATTTGCGATTGGTCTCCCGTTGTCAGCAAAGTGCATGAAACGAGTCAACAGTAAGAATCTATCACGGGTCATGAATTTTGGAAAAATTGGAGTAGGAATCAACGGGTCTTGTTTCCAATAGTCTTGTAATACATGTTTTTTCATGAGAGGCATCAGTAGTAGTAATGCAAAATAAACATAAATTTCATGGACATCTGTGTCCACCCATTTGTGAACTCGTGAATTTTGTGTGAAAGAGAACTTTTCCATTACCCACCGGTAGTACTTATTAGTTTCACATACAATAAGGTCAACTAATTCTTCATTGAAAAGCGCAAGAAAATATTCATTTTCTCTTGCAGTGTCTTCACAAGGCCACTCATTTGTTATGCCAGCGCAATTACCATCAAAGGGATGAATGTCGGGAATAAAGTTATTGATATCAGACCAAATATAAGACTGAATATTTCCTTCTCGTATTTTATGCATGTTACCTATTTCATTCTCTTCATCTTCTTCACTTTCTTCAATGTCCCCTCCATCTGAACGGAATAATATAGATTCAAAATCATCTTCGCTGTCATCAGAGGTCCCTATCTCACCACTATCACTATCACCGCAGTTGATGTCATCATCTGTATCCTCGTCTGTTTCATCTTCGGAAAATAACATGGGTAAGAATTTGCTCGGTGTCAGATTCTGTAAATGACGTTTTTTGTTAATGATCGTGGGAGGGGCCGATGTACTAGGCATTGCATCAGCATCACATATGTGTTTTGGTGGTGTCAGTATGACATCGGTAGCAATACTTTGGTATTGCTTCTTTTCTTGTGGTACATATTTTCCAGTAACACTTCTCTTCACACCGCCCTTTCTTCCAATTTCCTCTTGTGGGGTTTTGATTTCCCCTTGTGACATTGCATTTGTCTCTTTTGAGAAACAGATTTTCCTTTTAGTCTTTGTGGTCTCGCAGTGCTTGCCAGAAGATGTCACAGTCTCATTTTTCCAAGGATTGTTATGACGTCCAGTCATGGCGACAAAAAGTGACATACAAACAAAGTCAGAAAAAAAGAATACTAAATTACTTTAATTGTTATCAAAATAGCTTTAGACAACCAATAAAAGAAAAACGCTTATTATAATAGTAACTCATACTCCTTGTAAACAACCCTCCAGTTACTTATGATAAAATTATACTTTGTAAACAAACACTCGCGGATATTCAAAACAAAAACATTCGGTATTGTTGTCGTTAATATAAAACTAGGCAACCGCCGTCCTGACGTAGGATTTGAGAGTTGCCACGGGTTTTATTTCCCTCCCTACACAATATATTACGATGTGATATCGTTAGTGTGTATGTGTATGTATGTTGTTATATGTTATTTTTTTCATCGTTTATGTTTCTAATATGTTAATATAAAATCAGTTTTAATTGAAAATAATTACAATTCGCCTTTTTCCCTTGAAAAAAAGTTAAAGTCCGTATTTGGAAAGGCTTTATATTATACATAATTATATAGGTAAAATAAAGTTATAAACATTAAAACTTCTACCACAAATACGGTTTTATCATAAGAAAAATAATAAAAGTCGAATAAGTTCACAAGGGAATTTGCAAGAAGAGATAGAAAATTGCGCTCTGAAGAGGCTTATAGCAGTCTCCCATACAGCCGCTCAAGAGGCTTGTAGCAGTTCTCGGGTTAAGAGATCTTCTCAAGAACCATTACGTCAGGCCTCTGATTGTATTCCGTCTGCTCACTCTGGCCTCGGCCAATGTGTAAGCAATCTTCATGGTCTCGTACGACTCCGCCCTTTCAAGAGAATGGGGAAGGCAACATTCAGGTTCGCTCCCGAGTTGTTTTCTAGACTCAGAATCTTGGAGTCCCGGACCTTCGGTTCGACTCCTTCAAGATTCCGAGTCTCCGTTCGGTATCAGATGATTCAGACCTTCTCCTTCTTGCCAGTAAAGGAATCGAGGGGTTATCTTTGAGAACAGCTGCAGTTTGTCCTCACGTGCAAGCCGGTTTGGGAGCACAGGGAGGCCACAGGGGAGAGTCGCCAGTATACCTCTTCAGCTCGGACTCAAGGGCATTCATCTCGACCTGAATCCAGTCCCTCCCCCGTCACGTCTCCCTACAGCACGATGTCGGATACATCGCAACGTCCCTCGCCTTCGAGTAGAACTACTCTGTGACGCAGGTGCTACAAGCTGGAGTCTGGAAGCGTCTAATGACCTTCGTAGCCCGCTTCCTGCAGGACGTGACCCACAGGAGTATCGATACGTTTCTATCGCTCTGTGGTGGCTACACAACAGCTGGTCTAACCTCAGGCTCCTTTTTGGACAGGTAGCAGAAGGTTGAGGGCATTGTTATCAGGTTTTAGTCTGCATGAACGAAAGAAGTATGTCTGGCCCTTACTTTTTTCTTCGTCGTCCCCTCTACTGGGGAAGCAGCATCCTGGTCTCTGCATAGCTGACCTCAAACCTCTGCAGGTAAACCATGCTTCCTTGTGTTCCAAGTATTGAGTCAATACTGTCGCGTCCCCCATACCCTGACGAGGTGGTATTGGGAACGTCCTAACCCAGAGTTCCTTCTGGAACTCCAGGTCAACTGCCTAGGACGGGTCACACTTTCTTCCTTCACACACAAGCTTATGTAGGCCACACGTTTCCTTACGGAGCAAGGAACTTGTGAGGTGCAGGGACTCCTTTTCTCGAGTGCGACTCACTCGGATTCTGAGTCCCCGGGTAAGCCAAAGCCAGTATGGCTGGGGACTTTCCACCCTTCCTAAGGGGTTAGTCACCCAATGTAAATAGCGTGGTTTGTATTTCGGTTACGGAACAAATGACAAATTCGGAGATAATTTGTATTTTTCCTAACCATACAAAGCTTAGCTATTTACACATATTTGCCCGCCAGCCCTGTCCCCCAAGTTAAGTCCTACCTCTAAGTGAAGTGGTACATTTCACTGGTGTGTGAGGGAGGGAGGGGTAGCAAGCTACCCCTCCCCCTACCCCTGCTAACTAGCGCGGGGTAGGAAACCCTCGTTAAAATCTAATGGCTCGTCATTTCAGCTACGCCGAAAGTAATACCCAATGTAAATAGCTAAGGTTTGTATGGTTAGGAAAAATACAAATTATCTCCGAATTTGTTATTTACTACCCCACCGCTAGGCTAGTTAGCGGGGGTTAGGGAGGGGTAGCTTGCTAACCCCCCCTCACACACACCTGTGATTTAGCTCACTTTGCTATCGGCTCGGGTGGCAGTCAGACGTGTCCGCTTTCACCCTCGCTTTTGTTGATCAGCCATTCTTAATCTTTCTTTGCTTTTTCTTTTTATAGAGTGTATGTGAAGTTGGCCTCTGCTATGTGTAAGTGTCCTGGTTTACCTGACCGCCCTTGTGGCACATTTATGTCGGCGGTCAACATGGATCCCCACTCCTTGTGTCCTTATTGTAGGGGCCAGCGGTGTGATAGTGTTAATGTATGTGGTGAGTGTAGGGAGTGGTCTACCTCCCAGTGGGAGAGGTTTTCTCGGCGCCGGAAGAAGAAGTCTAAACTGGATATTTCTCCTTCAGAGGTTTCTTTGAAAAGAGAAAATCCCAAGGACTCTTCTTCCGTGGCCCAAACCTCCTCCGAAGCTCCCACTCGATCGGTTTCTCCCGAGAAGCCGTCGAGTTGTAGCGTAGACCGTAGTTCTGTTGACCGATCCCGGGGTGCGGGAGAGGGAGTTGCCTCCCATAGCGAGGCAGCTCCTCCTCCTCCCAACGAGGAGGATATTTCTATGCCTGTAACTAATGGTGATTTATTACAGCTTTAGGCTTCCTTGGGTCTTCAGGGTTCGCCCTCCAAGGAAGCCCTGTTTGACATGATCAAATTGGGAGCAGCTGTCAAACAGTCGCCGATGGTAGCAGAGATCGATCCTCTGTCTATCGTCGACGTCGTTGTGGCAGAGGCTTCCGATGAGTTGTCTCAAACCTCTGCTCCTGATGTTGCTGTGGTAGCTGAAGGCTTAGTTCCCCCCTCCGAACATCCTTCGAGGGAGGTACTAAGTCCTACGGTCTCTCCTGCCGGTGATTCTTTCCCTCGGGGGAGTTCACTCACAGAGACTTCTCTTCGGAGGACTGCTGATGGTCAGCCCGCTGACCCCACGGCTCCCAAAGGGCGTATAAGGTGTAAAGCTCGCCTTCCCCTTCGCCGTAGAGGTCTTCCTTCACCTCACAAGGGTGTTAGGAGGCGCCTCTTTGGCTCGTCATCTCCGCAGTCCTCCGCAGAAGAACCTCGCCGTCGTTCACCAACCCTGCCAGCTACCTACTTGGACCTCTCCGGAGATCGTTCGCGATCTCCCTCGGTGGAAGGTCGTCCTTACACAGGACACGCCGACCTTCCACCCTCCAGACCTGCTGACTTGCCGTCACTGTTCCTGGCTGCCGATGCGCTGTGGGTGCCTTCTCACCCTGTTATAAAACAGGCAACGGTCCTTTCGGGGCATAAAGGGCACGAGCACAAATTTGTGTCTCAGTCCCTTATGCGCCAGGTACACCCTGCGCGCCAACGACCTGCGGCAGATGTTCTTGTCTTAGCACGCCAGCGCTCACCTGCGCGCACTTGCAGTTGCTACTGTCATTACGTGCCAGGGTTCCCCTGCGCGCCAGCGCACACCTGCAATAGCGCGCCAGCGCTCGCCTGCGTGTAAGCGCTCACCATTGGTTCCTGTTATAGCGCACCAACGCTCACCTACGCGTCAGCGCACTTCAAGGAAGGTTCCCGAGATAGCGCATAGGCGCTCACCGGACCTCCAGCGCTCTCCAGTGCCTCAACGCGCCACTGTGCACAATCGCTCTCCTGCTGTTGTTCCTGATATAGCGCGCCAGCGCTCACCCGCGCGCCAGCGCACAACTGCGTGCCAGCGCACAGCCCTGGAGTCTCCTGCTCACCGGGACTCCAGCGCTCTCCAGACCGACAGCGCACTTCTGTGCGCCCGTATCCTGATGCGCACCCACAATCTCCTGCGCTCCAGGCAGGCCCACGATCTTCGGATCTGGGTGTATTAACATCATCTCCTGCTCGCCAGCGCTCACCTGTGCGCCATCGCGCGCCCACGAGGTTGCGCAAGCGCGCCCTGCTCGCCCACTGCTTCAGCCAGATATGCGCGCCGCGTGCTAGAGATATTTCTCCTGCGCGCGCCCAACGGTATCGCCCTCACAAGCTCTTCGGCAGGATCCTGCGCGTGAACAATCGCCCTCGCTTGCGCTAGCGCTTATCCAGCCTTTTACGCGCCACCTGTTATCGCCTGTCCACTCCGCCACGCGCCATCGCTCGCCCCTCGCCATCGCCCTCGTGCCCGAGCGCAGGAACATTCTTCCGCGTGCGACCCAAGGCAGGGCCCATCGCGCGATTTGCAGCGCGATCCCCAGAGCGATCACAGGCGCGATCACAGGCGCGATCCCACACGTGAGGCCGCAGGACATCGCGCGGCCAGGTCATCGTCATCTCGTTCCCCACCTCGCAAGCGCAGAACAGCTCACTCGTTGGAGGAGGGGAGGTTTCCGGATAGGTCCAAGGACTCTTCTCCTTCTGTTTCAGCATCTTTTCAGGCAAACCCTCGTTTGGTAACTCCTCCTAGGGATCGAACGATCCCCTTCCCTCCAGAGGGAGTGTCTGACAGCGCGACTGTCAGTCAGCAACCCTGGTTTGGTACCATTGTCAGAGCTCTGGTGTAGGCTTTTAAGCCTGTATTCTCTGAACTTGGTCACAAATCAGTGGCGGCTTCGTCTCCCCTGAAGAGGAAGAGAGGAGTTTCTACCGTGGTAACTTCTCCAAGGGCGAAACTGACTTCTCGGAAGTCCTTGAGGAAGGTTCCCTCTCCCCCCCAGACTTTCTCTCCCTCCCCTGCGGACGAGGATTTTCCGTCCTCTGGGGAGTCAGGTGAGGCGGGTCGTTCCCCCATCGCACCAATGGTGGAAACCCCACCTTGCCCCGAGAAGTCTTCTCGGGTAGGGGTTGAGAAGAGCCTTCCACCATCACTGCTGGAGTCCTGTATCCCTCCCAGGAGGGAGTCGAAGGACTCTAAGACTTTGCCAAAGTCTTCATCAAGGATTAGACAGGAGCCAGCCAAACCCTCAGAGAACGTCCACGAGTCCCCCCAGGAAGAGCCTCTGGGGACAGGAGACTTTGCTGCTAGCCCTTCAGGAGGAGAGCTGCAGGAGTCAGAGCATGCATTCTGGCAAGTTCTGACCCTCATGAGGAATCTCAATGGGTTTCCGGATCCAGAGATTCCCCTCGTGAGGGCAAGGACACGGTCTTGGACTGAGTCTACAGTACTCAAAAACCCTTGAGGGCCAGTGCGGCTTTGCCCTGGTCAGAGGGGGTTAAGTGTGCCAGAGACAAGGTCGAAGGCCAGCTCTCTGAGCTTGCTTCCTCCAGCCGATTCATCACCGGTAACAAGTTCCTCCCCCCTCCTCGCGTCCATCATAGAAGGTACTTTGAGATCTTGGAGGAGACATGTTTAGCTCTTCCTTTGCACCACTCTCTGGAAGAGCTTACCGGGGGAGTCCCTCTAGAGAGACTCCAACCAGCATGTCTGTATTCGGCAATGGAGATCCTGAGCCAGGAGAAGGTAGCGAAGTGTGCCATGCAGGCAACTTTGTGGCTGGACATCTGGCTAGGGTCTCTGGGCATCCTGGTGCAGTCTGAGGACTTGTCCAAAGAAAGCACCAGGAAGGCCTTGGAGACCTTTTTGCTCTTAGGCACGCGTACCATCGAATTTCTAGCCCACCAAGTCTCGAGCTTGTGGGCTAACACTATCTTGAAACGTCGGGACACAGTGTCTGAGAGATTCCACCAAAAGGTCCCCAGTACCGACGTTAGCAGGATCAGACATTCTTCCGTCCTCGGTAAGAACTTGTTTGAGCCTAAGGACGTGGAGCAGGCTGCTGAAAGGTGGAGGAAGTCCAACCAGGACTCCCTTCTCCATAGGGCCCTAACATCGAGGTCCTACAAACCTCCAGTGACCCAGCAACCACGTCCTGTCAAGAGTACGAAGAAGGCAGCTGCAGCAAAAACAAAGATGTCTACAGTAAGCCCTTTCATGTCAGGGACAAGAAAGGCAAAAAGTCTTCTAGGAGAGAAAAGAATCCCAGAGGGAGCGGCCGTGGCCGCAAACGCTAGGATTGGCAGTCCCAGTGGGGGATACCTACAAAGTTGCGCAAGAAGGTGGCAGCAACTCGGGGAAGATTCCTGGACGATTTCCGTAATCAGTCAGGGATATCGCGTCCCGTTCACGACATCTCTACCTCCCCTGACAGCGGATCCAGTGTCGTTGAGCTCCCTTGCCATGGATTCGGCAAGGGGGCAAGCCCTTCGGGCAGAAGTTGAGACCATGTTGAAGGACGCTCTCCAAGAGGTAGTCGACGGGTCCCCAGGCTTCTTCAGTCGACTCTTTCTTGTAAAGAAGGCGTCTGGAGGCTGGAGACCAGTCATCGACCTCTCAGCCCTGAACAGGTTTGTCAAGCAAACCCCGTTCAGCATGGAGACGACAGACACGGTCAGACTTGCAGTGAGACCGCAAGACTTCATGTGCACACTGGACCTGAAGGACGCGTACTTCCAGATCCCAGTCCATCCGTCTTCGAGGAAGTACTTAAGATTCTGCCTAGACCACAAGATCTACCAGTTCAAGGTGCTGTGTTTCGGTCTCTCTACAGCACCGCAGGTGTTCACCAGAGTGTTCACCCTAATATCTTCGTGGGCTCACAGGATCGGCATCCGTCTCCTCCGTTACCTGGACGACTGGCTGATCCTAGCAGACTCGGAGGCAGCCCTTCTTCGTCACCGAGACAAACTTCTGGGACTTTGCCAAGATCTAGGGATCATGGTAAATCTCGAGAAGTCTTCTCTGCTGCCCACTCAAAGACTGGTATACCTAGGTATGATCATAGACACCAATCTCCACAAAGCCTTCCCATCAGACGACAGGATAGCAAGGCTGAGGAGGGTCGCGAGGCCTTTCCTCAGACGAGAAGAACTTCCAGCCCAATCGTGGTTACGTCTCCTCGGTCACCTCTCATCCCTGGCCCGTCTAGTTCCCAATAGTCGCTTCAGAATGAGTTTTCTCCAGTGGCGACTCAAGTCCCGGTGGAATCTAGGTCACGATTCCCCGGACACTATGATCCCTATGGGTTCTGCGGAACAGAGGGACCTTCAGTGGTGGGTGGCAGACAAGAACCTACAAAAAGGAGTGTATCTTCTCGTCGTCACCCCGGATTTGATGTTTTCGGACGCCTCAAAGAAAGGGTGGGGTGCTCACGTTCTGAACCAAAGGACCTCAGGCCTGTGGTCAGAATCAAAAAAGTACCTCCACATAAACGTGCTAGAGATGAAGGCCGTATTCCTGGCTCTTCAACAGTTCCAACATTACCTGGCGGGCCACTCTGTGGTGGAGATGAGCGACAACACCACAGTAGTGGCTTATACCAACAAGCAAGCAGGGAGGTACCTTTTCAGAACAGCTATCTCATCTCGCAGTAGAGATACTGAGATAAACCAAAGTCCACTCGATTCCACTTTCGGCTCGCTTCATTCCAGGCAAGAGGAATGTGCTCGCCGACAGTCTGAGCAGAGCGACGCAGATAGTGAGTACCGAGTGGTCTTTGGATCGTCAAGTAGCCAACAAAGTCCTGAATTTGTGGGGTTCCCCGACTGTGGATCTGTTCGCTACAGTGCTGAACTTCAAACTTCCGCTGTACTGCTCCCTAGTCCTGGATACCAAGGCTCTCTGGCAAGATGCCTTCCAACAACAGTGGGACAACATCAATGTCTACACCTTTCCCCCGTTCTGTCTGATGAGGAGGGTGTTCAACAAGACCAGAATATTGGTTAATCTCTCGATGATCCTAATAGCTCCGCTATGGCATCACGCAGAATGGTTTCCAGACCTTCTGCAACTCCTAACGGAGATTCCGAGAGAACTCCCTCCACGACATGAGCTATTCAAACAACCACACGCCAACATCTTTCACAAAGCTGTAGCTTCGCTTCGACTTCACGCCTGGAGACTATCCAGCATCTCCTCACTGAGAGAGGATTTTCGCAGCAAGTTGCTAACAGGATGTCTGGGCACCTGCGAAGATCATCCGCAGGGGTCTACCAGGCGAAGTGGCGAGTCTTCTGTGGTTGGTGTCGTGGAAGGGGTATCTCTCTACTCGATGCCACTATTCCAGCAATAGCGGAGTTCTTCGTGTATTTGCGGGAAGAAATGCGCCTTTCAGTCTCGGCGGTGAAAGGCTATCGCTCAGCCTTAAGTCTAGCCTTCAAGACTCAAAGGAGTGGACATTTCTTCCTCACTGGAACTTTCCCTACTCTACGGAGTTATGAACTTACCTGCCCTCAGTCGGAAGTGAGACTCCCCCATGGAACGTGGTTTGAGTTCTCAGGTCTCTTGAGAGACCTCCCTTTGAACCATTACGCCAGGCTTCAGATCGCCACCTTACTTGGAAGACGGTGTTCCTGCTAGCTTTGGCCTCGGCCAAGCGAGTCAGCGAACTTCATGGTCTCTCATACGACATCACCCATTCAAGGGGATGGGGGGAGGTAACGTTCAGGTTCGTCCCTGAGTTTGTTGCCAATACTCAGAATCCGGGAGTGCCGGACCCTCGGTTAGACTCTTTCCAGATTTCTAGTCTTTGTTCTGTAACAGATGACCCAGACCATCTCCTACTGTGCCCAGTAAGGAGTCTGAGGCTATATCTTAAGAGAATGGCTGCAGTTCGTCCCCAAGTGCAAGCTTTGTTTGTGAGCACTGGGAAAATGAAGAGGAGGGTCAGCAAGAATACCATCTCTGCCTGGATTCGTAAGGTGATCCACCTATCCTTGAATCCTGACCCTCCTCCGTCATGTCACCCTAGAGCACATGATGTCAGGAGCGTAGCTACATCCATGGCCTTCAAGAAGAACTATTCAGTGACGCAGGTCCTGCAAGCAGGGGTGTGGAAGCGTCAGACGACCTTCACAGCCCACTACCTGCAAGACGTGACACGCAGGAGACTCAATACGTTCACTATCGGCCCTGTGGTGGCTGCACAACAGCTGGTCTAAACCTCAGGCTCCTTAATGGACAAGTAGCAGAAGGTGTAGGGCATTGTTACCCGGTCTTAGTCTGCATGAATGAAAAAGTATGCCTGGCCCTTGCTCTTTTCTTCATCCTCCCCTCTCTTGGTGAAAGCAGCATCCTGGGTTCTCTGCATAGCTGACCTCAAACCACTGCAGGTAAACCATGCTTCGTTGTGTTCCTAGTATTAAGTTAATATTGTAACGTACCCATACCCTGACGAGATGGTATTGGGAGATTCCTAGCCTTGAGTTCCATCTAAAGAACTTCAGGTCAACTTCCTAGGACGTGTCACACTGCATACCTTCACACACAGCTTATGTAGGCCGCAGCACTTGCACAGCAAGATGCTAGCGTGGTGCAGGGACTCCTTATTATTGAGTACTGACGCACTCAAATACTGAGTCCCCGGGCAAAAGACAAAGCCAGTAATGACCCTTCCTGATAGTTGAGTCACCCATATTAAATAGCGTGGTTTGTATTTCAGTTACGGAACAAATGACAAATTCGTAGGTAATTTGTATTTTTCCTAACTATACAAACCTTAGCTATTTAATCAAACTTGCCCGCCAGCCCTATCCCCTGTGAAGTCCTACCTCTAAGCAAAGTGAGCTAAATCACAGGTGTGTGTGTGGGGATGGGGGTTGGGGGGGTGGGTAGTAAGCTACCCCTCCCTACCCCCGCTAACTAGTGGTGGGGTAGTAAACCCTCGTTAAATATCTAATGGCTCGTCATTTCAGCTACGCCAAAAGTAATTACCCATATTAAATAGCTAAGGTTTGTATAGTTAGGAAAAATACAAATTATCTACGAATTTGTCATTTTTATTGCAGTGTCTTACCGAACAATTATACAGCTGTAGGTTCCCTACGAATGGCAGACAATAGATTCAAAACTACCGCGGTGGCGCCGCCATCGCTGATGTAGGTGACGTCATCTCCCTCCACTCGAGGGAGCTACAGGTATAACTGTCCAGGTAACATCAATTTGTTCTCTGCCAGCTTCTGGTAAACATCGGTGGTCGGTGCAGACCTTTTTCTTCATTTGGTGGGAAGTATTATCTGTCCAATATCGGTGAAGTATTCAACTCCGTGTTTGTAGGATTGAAGCTGAATTTCTTTTCTGCAATTTTGTGGTCTTGCCATCATGTCGGACTCTAGTCCTTTAGTAGTTAGGTTTTGCGCCAGAGGGTGCAAATCTAGGTTAGTTAAATTAATTTATGATTCGCACACTTAAGTGCATTAAGTGTAGGGGTTATGAGTGCTCTAGAGAATCTACTTGTGATGAATGCAAGGATTGGAGTGAACAACAGTGGAAAGTTTTTGTTTCTCACTCGAGGGAGATAATTAAGGATAGGAAGAGGAAGACGGCTCTCAGAGCTGAAAGTAAGACTAGTTTAGCTTCTTCGGCTTCTTCTATCGAAGCTCCTGCTCCTATTCCTTCTCATTCTCCTCTTATTATGTCTCCGATCTTGAGTCCTCCTACTCCTGCTCCTGTAACTCCTTTGCCAACTTCCCATGGAGTTTCTCCCGACACCATTGCCAGCCTTGAGTCTAAATTTGAAAAGAAATTTTATGTATTAGCTTATACAGTGATGCAGTTATGTTTATCTGTAAAGTCTTTCATAGGAAAGACTTCTAGTAAAGTGAAAAGTGTCAGTGCAGTGCTATCTGAGGCGGTGGCTGTTTGTCACGATAGTTCTCCTAGACGAAGGTCACTGTCCCGCTCCCCAGCCTCGGGGAGAAGACATACCAGAGGTCCAAGGGAGACTGTCGGGGTTTGCCCACAGACAGTCGCTTCCTCTGTCGATCCTGTGGTGTGACAGCAGGATTTGAATAAACACCTTTGGAAAGTTGTGTCGTTCGGTAATTGGTTATCGACAGAGTTGAGTGATTCGTCGCCGGTTAGACGTCGTAAGTGGCGTAATTCTTCAGTCTCACGTCTGTTGAAGAGACGTTTGACTGAAGAGGTGCTATCTCCACCCCCTGTGAAGAGGAACAGAGAAGTAGATATCTCTCGCTCGTTGTGTAGCGTAGCTACATGGACTTCGCCTCGTATTCTTACGACAGCGACAGCTGCCTTCGACTCGGTTGTGGAGCGACCGATTCTGAGTTCGTCGAGATCCTTCGACTTTGCATGCAACAGATAATTTGACTGGTGCGAGAGCTCCGGTGACAATCGTGTCGAAATCCACGACCCCAGTTGCTTCGACTTCAACTCAAGAAGACGATAATCTAATTCCACTACTGTACGTCTACAGTTGCAAGAGCTGATGAGCTGGATGAAAGAAAACAAACAATGTACGAACAGTAATTAGTCGAATCAAGAACCGTCTCTGTCGCCTATCTCTTCGGATGACAAGGAGGACTTAGAAGCGGACTCTATCCCTCCCTCGTGTTATTCGAAACTTTTACGCTACCTTCTCGACATGTACCCGGATTACTTCGTAGCAGCCGCTCCCAGGTCGCCTGCTTCCATCTTCCTGATGAAAAGGAAGAATTTCGATCCTCTTCTCCCGAAGCTCGTTCTTTCCAAGGCTGCTAAACATTCGCTTCGTGACATAGAAGATTGGTCGAAGGTCAAGAGGGAACTCGGGAAAGCAACTTTCGCCTATCCTGCGTCGAAGCTTATTAAGAAGAGGTATAGGTTCTATGTAACCGGAGAAGCCCCCTCTATGGGAGTTTCTGCCTCCTCCCAGGGGGACTTCTCTGGCTTGGTGGATGCAACTAGAAGGTCTGCGTTTGCAGCAGCTGAAATATTCTTTACATCGCCCGAGTTGGACATTTGATAAAGAATATTTTCAAGAATTTAGAAATTGTTTTTCTTGGACTGGACGATCGGAGCCCTCGCTACGAAAATAGAGGATTGCCCTACTCTTCAGGAAGACCTGGCATCGGACTGGCTTGGGGTTTTGTCATGTGCCGACAAATCAGTTTGGGATGGTTGCGATGAGCAGGCCTCTCTCTTTGCATTCGGGACTCTCAAGAAAAGACAGCTCTGGTGTTCTTTTGTTTCGAAAGGAGTCGCTTCGCCTCAGAAGTCCGCACTTTTGTTTTCTCCTCTCGACAAGGATCATCTGTTTCCCAAAGAAATAGTGGCCAAGATTCTGTCTGCGCTGAAAAAGAAGTCTACTAATGACTTGCTTGCCCAGTCTTCTAGGCGGGTTAAACCCTCGACTGTGACGACTACCGCCTCGGAATCACCCTTGCAAAAGAAACCCTTTCGAGGGGGTAGGTCTAGACCGTTCGTCAGGCCTTGTTCGAATTTACAACACCCAACCAAGTCCTCAACCAAACCCGACACGAAATCATTCAAGTCATTTTTTAATCCTTCATACTCCGATAGGGGGCAGATTGAGCCTTTTTTGGGAAGAATGGAGTCGCAGAGGGGCAGAGCCCTGGGTGACCCAAGTTCTCTGGTTCGGTGACTCCATTCCTCCTCTATCCAATGTTCCCATCACATTACCCGCCTGCTCTCCAGGCTCGGAGAAGTTTGTAGCCTTTACCCGAGAAATAGAGATTCTCATGCAGAAGGCTGTCATAGAGGAGATAAGCGACAGACCATCCCCGGATTTTTACAACTGTCTGTTTGTAGTCCCCAAGTCATCAGGGGGCTGGAGGCCTGTACTGGATGTAAGCGCACTGAATTTGTTCGTCCAGAAGACCAAATTCAATATGGAAACGACTCGTTCAGTGTTGGAATCCCTTCGTCAAGGGGACTGGATGGTATCCCTGGATATGCAGGATGCATACTTCCACATTCTAATTCACCAGGACTCCAGGAAATACCTTCGGTTTGTGTTCATGGGCAAGACCTACCAGTTTCGAGCTCTTTGCTTCGGCCTCTCGACAGCACCGTAAGTATTTACGTGAGCGTTGACTCCTCTGGGAAAGTGGTTACACCTCCTGGTTAGGTTACGCGGATTCCTCGATTTGTTCAATGGAAAATGAACGTGTTGGCGGACGGACTAAGTCGCCTTCTTCAAGTACTGCCGTTAGAATGGACTCTTGATGCGAAGGTCTGCCTAGACCTATGGAATTTATGTAGTGCGCAGGACCATATTTGCGCGCACGACCAACTTGGTGCGCACGAACAACTAGGCGCACGCAATCAGTTGAAGTGCGCGAACAAGTCTTACGACAGAGTTTTTCAAACTCTTGTTGTGCAAAGTGTTCATGAGTGCACAAGAGTTTTACTCTCATGACAGAGTTTTCGAACTCTCGTCCCGTGAATTGTTTGCGCGCCCCCATCGTCATCAAGAGTTTTACTCTGATGACAGAGGGATGCCGGCTGCCTAAGGGTTTACGAATCTCTACAGGTAACTATGACACAGTTCCTTTGGGTCCTGGTCACGTAACACGATTCCTGAAAATTCCGTCAGGAATCAGCGACAGAGTTCCTGCGGGTTCTCGGCACAACATCCCTTAAGGTCGTGAGAAAGGTATTCACAAATAGATTCTGAACCCCTAGGTTCTCATCCAAATCTCTCAGTTTCTGCGATCCAGAGTTTTCTGAAAACTCTTTGGTCGACCTCCCCCCCCTACGGGATGGGTCTTCCAAAGGTGTGACTTGTTACGTCACTCTACACTCCCAGCTGATTACTATGTCAGCTAGTCTAATTTCGCCAGCACCGATCCTTTGGTTTTCCAACGAACCACCGTCATCTTTCCTCCACCTTCCCACTTCGAGTGGTTTGGTTAGCAGACGGAAATGAGCGAGGAATAAAAAATTCTTTACATTCCAGTTCATTTCCCTGGCAGGCCTTGTCTGATTTAGATGGTAGTTTCCTCAGTAGCGAGAAAGCGTTTGATGGCAACCACTTCGGGTAAGCGGTCGATGGCAATTATGTCTGGCATTCTTGAAGCAAACTCCCACATACGAGACTTCTTTTTCGGGAGACTCGTTCCTGAGACGACTGGCTGATCCTGGCAGACTCGGAGTCGACCTTTCTTCAACACCGAGACAAGTTTCTGGAACTTTGCCAAGATCTAGGGATCATGGTAAATCCCCAGAATTCTTCTCTGCCTCTATCTCAATGACTGGTATATCTAGGCATGATATTGGACACCAATCTCCACAAAGCCTTTCCATCAGACAACAGGATAGCAAGGCTGAGGAGGGTCACAGATCCTTTCCTCAGACGAGAAGAGCTTCCAGCCCAATCGTGGTTACGTCTCCTAGGACTCCTTTCCTCCTTGGCCCGTTTGGTTCCAAACGGCCGCCTCAGGATGAGATCCCTGCAATGGCGGCTCAAGTCCCGGTGGAATCAAGGCCTCGATTCCCCGGACATTCTGGTTCCTATGGGTCCTGCGGAATGGACGGACCTTCAGTGGTGGGGAACGGAGGGAAACCTTCGAATGGGAGTGGATCTTCTCGTCCTCCTCCCGGATTTGATGCTGTTTTCGGACGCTTCAAAAAGAAGGGTGGGGGGCCCACGTTCTAAACCACAGGATCTCAGGCCTCTGATCAGAATCAGAAAAGTGACTCAACATAAATCTGCTTGAATGAAGGCCGTATATCTGGCACTTCAACAATTCCAACAGATCCTGGCGGCCCACTCCGTGGTGGTCATGAGCAACAACTCCATGGTAGTGGCTTATATCTATAAGCAGGAAGGTACCTTTTTGCAACAGCTATCCCATCTTGCAGTAGAGATACTGAGATGGACCGAAGCCCACTCGATTCCACTATCGGCTTGCTTCATTCCGGGCAAGAGGAATGTGCTCGCCGACAGTCTGAGCAGAGCATTGCAGATAGTGAGTAACGAGTGGTTTTTGGATCCGCTAGTAGCCAACAAACTCCTGACTTTGTGGGGTTCCCCAACGGCGGACCTGTTCGCGACAGACTTGAACTTCAAGCTTCCGCTGTACTGTTCCCCAGTCCCGGTCCCCAAGGCACTCTGGTAAGATGCCTTCCAACAACGGTGGGTCAACATCGACGTTTACGTCTTCCCACCGTTCTGTCTGATGAGAAGGGTGCTCAACAAGACCAGACTTATCAGTCAACCTGGCAATGCCCTTAATAGCTCCGCTATGGCATCATGCAGAGTGGTTCCCGGGCCTTCTGCAGCTCCTGACGGAATTCCTGAGAGAACTTCCTCCACGACACGAGCTACTCAAACAACCACACTGCAACATCTTCCACAAAGCCGTAGCATCGCATCAGCTTCATGCCTGGAGACTATCCAGCATCTCCTCACAAAGAGAGACTTTTTGCAACAAGTTGCGGAAAGGATGTCTCGACACCTCCGAAAGTCATCTGCAGGGGTCTACCTGGCGAAGTGGAGAGTCTTCTGTGGTTGGTGTTGTGGAAGGGGTATCTCTCCTCTCGATGCCACTATTCCAGCAATAGCGGAGTTTCTTGTGTATTTGCGGGAAGAAAGGCGCCTTTCGGTCTCGGCGGTGAAAGGCTAACGCTCAGCCTTAAGCCTGGCCTTCAGGCTGAAGGGAATAGACATTTCTTCCTCGCCGGAACTTTCACTACTCATACAAAGCTACGAGCTCACCTGCCCTCAATCGGAAGTGAGACCTTCTCCATGGAACGTGGTTCTTGTCCTCAGGTCCCTTAAAAAACCTCCGTTTGAACCATTACGCCAGGTCTTCTGATCGTCACCTGACTTGGAAGACGATGTTCCTGCTCGCACTGGCCTCAGCCAAGCGAATCAGTGAACTTAATGGTCTCTCGCACGACGTCTCCCATTCAAGGGGATTGGGGGAGGTAACATCCGGGTTCATCCCTGAGTTTGTTGCTAGACTCAAAATCCTGGAGTTCCGGACCAACGGTTTGACTCCTTCAGGATTTCGAGTCTCCGTTCTGTAACAGATGACTCAGACCATCCCCTATTGTGCCCAGTACGGAGTGTGAGGCTCTTTCTTAACAGAACAGCTGCAGTTCGTCCTCGAGTGCAAGCCCTGTTTGTGAGCACACGAAGGACGAAGAGGAGGGTCACGAAGTACACCATCTCAGCTTGGATTCGCAGGGTCATCCACCTCTCCCTGAATCCAGACCCTCCTCCGTCACGTCGCCCTAGAGCACACGATGTCAGAGGCATCGCTACGTCCCTGACATTCAAGAGAAACTTCTCGGTGATGCAGGTTGGGGTGTGGAACCGTCAAACGACCTTCACAGCCCGCTACCTGTAGGACGTGACCCACAGGAGGCTCGTTCTCTATCGTCCCTGTGGTAGCTACACAACAGCTGGTCTAACCTCAGGCTCCTTAATGGACAAGTAGCAGAAGGTTGAGGGCATTGTTACCCGGTTTTAGTCTGCATGAATGAAAAAGTATGCCTGGCCCTTGCTCTTTTCTTCATCCTCCCCTCTCTTGGTGAAAGCAGCATCCTGGGTTCTCTGCATAGCTGACCTCAAACCACTGCAGGTAAACCATGCTTCCTTGTGTTCCTAGTATTAGATAATACTGTTGCGTCCCCCATACCCTGACGAGGTGGTATTGGGAACGTCCTAGCCTAGAGCTCCATCTAAGGACTTCAGGTCGACTTCCTAGGATGGGTCACACTTCATTCCTTCACACACAACCTTATGTAGGCCGCATGTTCCTTGCGGAGCAAGGAACTTGCAAGGTGCAGGGACTCCTTATCTCGAGTGCTACAAACTTGGATTTCGAGTCCCCGGGCAAAGCCAAAGCCAGTAAGGCTGGGACTTACCACCCTACCTAAGGGTTAAGTCACCCAATGTAAATAGCGTGGTTTGTATTTCGGTTACGGAACAAATGACAAATTCGGAGATAGTTTGTATTTTTCTTAACCATACAAACCTTAGCTATTTACACATACTTGCCCACCAGCCCTGTCCCCCGTGAAGTCCTACCTCTAAGCGAAGTGAACCAGTTCACCGGTGTGTGAGGGGGAGGGGTAGCTAGCTACCTCTCCCCTACCCCCTCACTAACTAGCGAGGGGGTAGTTAACCCTCGTTAAAAATCTAATGGCTCGCCATTTCAGCTATGCCAAAAGTAATACCCAATGTAAATCGTTAAGGTTTGTATGGTTAGGAAAAATACAAATTATCTCCAAATTTTTCATGTTATGGTGAGCAGTAAGGAAGGTAGACATATGATAGCCATACAATAAAGCAGAGGCTTGGTTATAGACAAGTTAAACTATTTACATAATTTCGATATTCTGTAAGTCATGAGGGAAGATGTGAGGCTGAAGTTGAGAAAAGGAAAAAAGCAGCCTTGTGAAAGTGGAGGGAGATAGTGGGGCCAGAGATGGGAGTGCTAAAGTGAATTAAGGTAATATCACTGCTTAAAACCCTCTTAATGAGAGAATGCCTTGATGAAGTCATTGAGCTTCAGCACGGCATTCTATTCCCGTGCTGAAACTTGGTGACGGGCAAGAGGGCTCTCGAACTTGGGGAAATTGCTCCCCCAGTTCGAATCTAAATTTCTCTCTTTCTTATCTTTTTCTTCCTCTTTATATTGCTTCAACCTTCTCCTAATATTATAAACTTTCTTTCATGATGCTGTCCCAACCCTATGAGTAAAATTTTCCATATGTATATGTGTATATTTTTACATATATATGTATGGTTATTATCTTTTTTTTTCTCTATCTCTTTATGGCATGGATGTTTCTACATCTGTTATTGCCACTTGGGCGGATGTTTCTACATCCAGTATTGCTGCCTGCTTTGATGAATGTGAAAGGTGTCACGGTTGGGAGGTGTTTGTGCTCAAAGCTATATGTGAGAGAGTTGGATGATCTCAGCCATCCCGAAGATGGTTTGGACCTTTTTGGCGGAATTATTCTCAAGTGTTGGGTCTTCGGAATCCAGGGGGATCCAATGCTTGGGGTAGGACTCTCGGCTTCTGGCCGGAAGCCCATCATTACAGATATGGGGAGGATGATTCCATAGTTTCTTGGTCTCAGTCCTAACAGGCGGGTTCAGCTTACACCTGTGCTTCTATATCTGTTTTGATGCTATCCTTCAGGTAGGGTATGGAGTGGACCATCTGGGAAGTATACTCTCACTGTGCCAGTAGTAGAGAGTGCAAATTTCCCTCCCAACATGTGATGCCTTAATGTTCTCAAGCAGGTAAATCAAACTATTCAAAAAATCACTCTTCTCTTTTCTTTATTCTGATGGATTCTTGTGACAATGACCCCACCTCCCCTGGATATGCTGACTCGCCCCCGGCACTGTTGACGACCTCTGGCAATTCATTTAAAAAAAACTCCATTGACGACGTAGGAACTAAAAAGGACTGTTCTTTAAACATTCGGAAAAAGGGTAATTTGGGCAACACAAGAAAACTGAAATTCCTGCACGTTACCCAAATCCCTTTAGAAGCTAATTATGATGTGCTACATAAAATATTTGAGTGTTAAGGATTAATAAAAGAAATTAGAATGAAACTTCAAGATGATAATTGGGAATCTTGGTTATCATTTAATTGTCATGAGGAAGCATTTAATGCAAGCTGTAACATTGTTGATATTAAAGTAGGTAATATGAGTGTTAAGGGTGCTCTGTGTGATGGGGCACCTAAAGATCTGGATGTCTACAGACCAGCAGACTGGGCTGATAAAGATATAGAGGCAGATATGCCATCCCAAAGAAAGCCAAAACCACCAATGTGGCTTCTTGCTCAATCTTTAGGAGGTACGGAAAATTATTTTAAGATATGCAAATTTCTTCAGAGGAAGGTAGGTACGATCGCACCTGGAGATATATCTCGATTCGGGAAGAAAAGTTTCCTGATAAAGGCCAAGTCATACACACAGTCTGTTATACTGTCTAATTTGAAGACAGTAAATGATGATATAAAATTGGACATCAAACCCCATCTAAACTTTAGCTATGGAAGGGGAGTGGTTTTTAATAGGGATCTGTATGAATTTACTGAAGAGGAGATATTGGCTATGTGTCCTCTATCAGTGTGGAAAGTACATAAAGTACCTGGAACATCAATGATTGTTCTTACTTTCCAGGATGCTGATGTACCTTTCCACATAGACATAGAAAACGAAAGGATCAGAGTTCAACCTTTTAAGCAGAAGCCACTGCAATGTTATAATTGCTTTAAATTTGGACATCCTTCCAAAGTTTGCAATAATGAAAAAATTTGTAATACTTGCTCCAATATTTACCATGGGGATTGTACACTTGAGGCAAGGTGCTTAAACTGCAACTCTAATCATAAATCTAATGATAGGAGCTGCCAGTTTTATAAGTTAGAAGAGGCTGCCCTCAATAAATCAATTATTGAACATGTAAGCGTGGGGCATGCCAAGAGATTATTAAATAAATCTAATACTTATGCAAAGACATTAAAAACAGGAGAAAAAGTTCCTCGGGAATCATCTCACCCACCTACTACTGTAGGTAGTTCTCGAAAAAGGAATTCACCATCTATTGATAAAGTGCTGCATAAGACAAGAACATCTCCTCCTAAAGATTTATCATTGAGTATCAACAAAAAGACATTGCCCACCACTATCAAACCTTTGTCCCCCATTACAAAGGATAGTACTAACCTCTCCCAGGCCATATCCTTGCCTGATTTAATGGAGATTCCACCTGACACCAAGTTATCAGGTGTACCTGTAGTGGGGAAGGTACAAAAACCTGGTAACTCGCAACCTATTAATCGTAAAAGAGAGAGACCTCCATCTCTCTCACCCCCTTCCATAAGAAATACTAGAATTATGACATCAAATAAATATGATGTTTTGTCTGTTGATGTTGGCGATCAACCAGAAGACAATTTGAATAAATCAGAAATTCAAGTTGAGGTCCACCATCC
Source organism: Palaemon carinicauda (assembly GCF_036898095.1). Taxonomy (NCBI): domain Eukaryota; kingdom Metazoa; phylum Arthropoda; class Malacostraca; order Decapoda; family Palaemonidae; genus Palaemon; species Palaemon carinicauda. The sequence continues at coordinate 141,141,611 of NC_090736.1, read as the reverse complement.
CCCTCAACAAATATAAAAAAGATACAAAGAAAAACTCCAACGTAAAACCCAACATAACAAGACCATCTCTGAAGAAACCTACAGGTAATAATGTTAGATTAAAAACTGCTAATGGGAAGACCTCATTCAAGATGTCTTCCCGAAATAATCCATAGTTTTCTCCTCAATTTTGCAATGGAACTGTCAGGGTTTGAGGGCGAAATTTGAAGAACTTAAGCTCCTAATTCATGAACATTCCCCCATAATTGTATGTCTACAGGAAAGTATGCTTGATGCTAACACTCCTAGTCCTGGAGAGTATGTTAGCTATAGAACACCATATAATCATCAAGCAGGGAGCCATGGTGGAAGTCTCATGTACGTTCGTCGAGATGTTCCCCAAATACAGTACCTATGTCTATATGTACAACACTGCTGGCAGTGGCTGTACAAATTGATATAGGAAGAAAATATGCAATATGCTCTCTCTACTTGCCTCCAAATGATAATATTTTATATGATGATTTAGCAGAGGTCATTCATCAACTCCCTCAACCATTTCTCTTACTGGGAGATATGAATGGTAGACATCCTTTATGGGGTGATATTTTAGCAAACACAAGGGGCAATATTATCTCATCAATTGTGGAGAATGAGGATGTGGGACTCCTTAATACAGGAGAGCCCACACACTTCCATGTTCAGACAGGTACCTTGTCATGCATTGACCTTTCAGTTGCAAGCTCTAACTGCCTTCTTGATTTTGATTGGAGGATATTAGATGATTGGCATACTAGTGATCATGCACCAATCATTATAAACACCAACAAGGGTCCGCCTTTACAAAGATCGCCACGTTGGAATCTAGACAAGGCAGACTGGGTTAAATTTTCTGAGCTAAGTGAAATCGAAGGGAGAGCAGAACAGTTTGAAAGTATTGATGATGCCATAGACTTACTGAATGGAACTCTTCATACAGCAGGAGTCAATTCAATTCCCAAAACAACAGGGTTATTCAAACGACGACCAGTCCCGTGGTGGTCTTCAGAACTAACTGCCCTCCACAGAGCCACAAGAAGATCTCTAATACGATTGCGTAGACGCAGAACTGATGAGAATTTAATTATGTACAAGAAATGTTGAGCACAGTTCCGTCGTGCCATGAAAGAAGCAAGGCACCAGTCATGGATGTCTTTTGTTTCCTCCATTAACAGTAGAACACCACCATCTTCTGTGTGGAGGAAAGTAAAAAAGATAGCTGGCAAATTCACCCCCAACCCACCACCAGTTTTGAAGGTGAATGGCCAGTATGTAACTGAAGCAAATGAAGTTAGCAATGCCCTGGCTAATCATTTTTCAAATGTATCCAGCAAGTGTAAAGGAGCCCCTGGTCACCAGTATAGGAGCACTGAAGAAAAGAAAATTTTAAATTTTGCAACAAGAAGGGAAGAGTCGTATAATTCTCCTTTCACTGAAAGAGAATTTGATTTCGCACTTGCTCATTGCAATGATACAGCCCCTGGACCCGATGGAATTCCATATGCAATGATTAAACATGTACATTTCAATACCAAGCTATTTATTTTAAGCATTATTGATAGAATATGGCATGATCATAGTTACCCAAGTGTTTGGGAACTAGCCATTATTTTAGCCATTTTAAAACCCAGTAAAGACAAGTTTTTAGCAGCAAACTATCGTTTCTATTGCATTGACATCTTGTTTATGTAAAATCACGGAGAAGATGGTCAATGCAAGGCTGATGTGGTACCTTGAAAAGAAAGGTATTTTATCATCGATTCAATGTGGATTCCGAAAAATGCACTCAACAACTGATGTGTTGATACGACTTGAGTCTTCTATTTGTGAAGCTTTTGCTTCCAAACAGCACCATGTTACAGTATTTTTTTACCTTGAAAAGGCATATGATACCACATGGAGATATGGTATACTTAAAACCATTCATGAAATCGGATTGAGAGGAGAGCTGCCACTATTTATTCAGGCATTTCTTTCACGTAGAGTTTTTCAAGTGAGAGTTGGGGAAACTCTATCAGAGAGTAAGTGCCAGGAAGAAGGAGTTCCTCAGGGTAGTGTGCTGAGTGTAACCCTTTTTGCACTAGCAATTAATGGGATATCCTCAGCCATTCCCCAGGATGTTCTCTCAACATTATTTGTGGATGATCTCTCAATATCATTTGCTGGCACTAGAATGGCAAAGGTTGAGAGAAAAATCCAACTCTCTACTGATAAAATTATCCAGTGGGCTGACATGAATGGATTTAGGTTCTCGACAAGTAAAACTACCATTGTCCATTTTTGTCGTATCCGGGGAGTACATCTAGACCCGGATATATACATTAAAGGTCAACGGATACCATGTGCAAGAGAAGCTAAATTTTTAGGTTTGATATTTGATTGTAGGCTTACATGGGTTTCTCACTTAAAAGCGTTAAAAGCTAAATGTGTTGAAGCTCTGAATATCTTAAAAGTATTGTCCCATACACCATGGGGGGCAGACCGCAATACTATTTTAAAATTATACAAGGCCTTGATTTTTTCCAAAATTAGTTATGGTTGTGAAATATATTCTTCAGCCACCCCAAGCCGGTTAAAAATATTAGACTCGATACATCATGCAGGTATTAGATTGTCTACTGGAGCTTTTAAAACCTCGCCTATCCCAAGTCTTCTTGTTGATGCTGGAGAGTTACCTCTAGACCTTTACCGAATGTCTTCCATTATTCGGTATTGGTTTAGATTGCAAAGACTCCCTAACTCTCTAGCCTTTCAGACTGCAAGCCTTGTAAGACACGCATCATACTTTGAGTTGCACCCAAAATCTCCTCAACCTTATGGCTTTCGGGTGAAACGATTATTAAATAGTCTGGATATAATTAGAAATAAGGTACTTCCATTCAAGGTATCATCAACGTCTCCATGGAAGTTACCAGAGATATCTTTTTGTAAATATTTTATTGGAGATAAGAAGAATATGTCAGACCTAGAAGCCAGGTGTCTTTATAATGAACATGTTAAAGAACATAGAGGATCAACATTTATCTATACTGATGGCTCCAAATCTGATGCTGGCATTGGATTTGGAGTACATAGTAATGGTTTTAATTGTAGAAGTGCACTTCCTCTGACCGCTTCCATATTTACTGCCGAACTGTATGGCATATTAACCGCTATTGAGAAAATAGCGTTGGAGAAGGAGGGTAATTTTACAATTTTTAGTGATGCAAGGAGTGTCCTTCAAGCTATAGAAGTTTTTAATTCTAATAACCCTCTAGTTTTAAAGATTTTAGAATGGCTTTTTATTATTGGATGGAGAGGTATAACAGTTCAATTTTGTTGGGTTCCAGCACATGTAGGTGTATCTGGGAATGAGAAGGCAGATTCACTGGCTAAGAAGGCTGCATCCGAGTTGCTGCCAAGAAGGTATCCCATTCCCTGTAATGATTTCTTACCTGACATCAAGAAATTGGTTTGCAATAAATGGCAACAGCAATGGGATAGCCTAGATGGGAATAAAATTCGAGAGGTAAAAAATGACATATCTCCTTGGAGGTATAATATGATGCCCCGAAAATGGGAGACGTCTCTTTGTCGTCTCCGTATTGGTCACACTCGGTTGACACACGAGTTTCTGCTGAAGGGCCAACACCAACCGTATTGTGACGACTGTTTAGTACCTCTAACAGTAAGGCATTTGTTGACCGAATGCCCCAATTATAACAACTTGAGGAATAGATATTTATTTGAGGCTCGAGGTGAGGGTGGCAGGTTCATCCTTGCCAAGATTCTTGGAAATGATGTGTCCTACCATGCAAGTGGCATTTTTAGATTTATTTCAGAAGCAGGTCTTCTGAAAAATATTTAACCTTTATGACATTCAACTTTTATGATTTTAATTGAATACTCTTTTATTTTTTTTTATTTTTTATTTTTGTATACATAAATTAAATGTTACCGGCGTCAATGACCTCAGATGTCAGGATGCCTGAAAACTTTAAATCAATCAATCACTGCTTAAAAGATTGGAAAATGATGAAATAAGAAGAATGGCAATACAGTAGTAGTAAAGATTGCAGAGGTGATAAGTGTGTCATGACTGAGATAGTGTAGACACTTTTAGAGGATGGGTGGTGGAGAGGGAGTGAGGAGGGCTAGAGAAGAACTTTTTAGCTGGGAAAAATCGAGAGGGAGGCAGGGAATTGGTTGGAGAGATAAGATAAAGGATGATATAAAGAAAAGGGTGCCTTTAATAGAATGCAACCAACCCCTTGATGTAGGGATAACAGTGTGAAAGAAGAGAGAGCAGTCAGTTCTGAAGTGTCATTTGCATATGAGAGTTAAAATCACAATGTAGTTCAAAAGTTTAAGGTATCTCGTTAAGGGGGGAAAGGGATTTTCATCCTATGGGAATGATATGCATTACATAATCATTTTGAAATCATTGCTTAGCATTCATAAAATGTAGGGTAAGCATAAACCATTTGTGTTTATGAAATTTGTCCCTTAGATCCTAGCACCATGACCAGGGAGACTATTCAGAACTGAAAGTTTAGAGGTGATGTATATCTAGGAGGAAATAGCAAGAGATGAAATTGTTGAAGTAGGAAGCCTAAAAGTGTGTTCAGTTCTGGGCCAAAGGGATTTTGCAAAGAGCCCTCAATCTATACATACAATGCATCAATTGAGATACATTGACAACTCTAACCCATCCCCCTCATACTGCGATATATTCCTTATATTGTCTCCTCTAATTTAAAAGCAAACGACTTTTCTTATAGTGTTTTAGCATCGCAAATAGTAGTATGGATAAACTTTGCAACTACTCACTGTCTCTCTCTAGTTAATTAGTACTTAAGGGTTGTCAGTTCTCATTGTATGTCGGCTTTATTTTATCATACCTACTACAATGGCAGTAGACGGCTCTGACTACATTTTGGTGCCTTTTTTTTTTTCTTGGCTATGCATAAGAAAATTTATCCTTCAGTCATAGTTAGCCACATTTTCCCTTTCTTTCAAAAGGAAAATTTCTAAGATAACACAAATTTCCTTTTATGTTTCACTTGTAGATGAACAAGTGAATGCTGAAACTTTTGTGCCCATTATCAATACAAGAAGTGTAATTCACAGTGAATCATAGTAACTCTGATGGCTCCCAAATGGCCACATACCAAAGATTACCTAGAAATGTAGACTTTTATTGCAGTGTCTCACCGAACAATTATATAGCTGTAGGTTCCCTACGACGGCAGGCCAATAGATTCAAAACTACCGCGGTGGCGCCGCCATCGCTGATGCAGGTGACGTCATCTCCCTCCACTTGAGGGAGCGACAAGTACAACTGTCCAGGTAACATCAATTCGTTCTCTGCCGGCTTCTGGTGCACATTGGTGGTAGGTGCAGACTTTTCTCTTCATTTGTTGGGAAGTATTATCTCCAATATCGGTGAAGTATTCAAACTCTGTGTTGTAGGATTGAAGCTGAGTTTTCTTTACTACAATTTTGTGGTCATACCATCATGTCGGACTGTAGTCATTCAGTTGCCAGGTTTTCTAAAGGAAAGGCCAACTTCTAATCAACAGAAGCTTTAAAAGGCCAACCCATCAGTAGAAAAAGGCTAAATATTCAGTATTATTTGACTCGCCTTTTTTTCATATTGCTAACGGCCAACCAATTTAAGAAAAAAGAAAGGCCAAATTGAGGTCTTTTGGCCTGAAAAAGACCTAACTGGCAACCTTCCACCGGTAGGTGCAAAACTAGGTTAGTTAAATTAATTTATGATTTGCACACTAAGTGAATTAAGTGTAGGGGTTATGAGTGCTCTAGAGAATCTACTTGTGATGAATGCAAGGATCGGAGTGAACAACAGTGGAAAGTTTTTGTTTCTCACTCGGGGAAGATAATTAAGGATAGGAAGAGGAAGGCGGCTCTCAGAGCTGAAAGTAAGACTAGTTTAGCTTCTTCGGCTTCTTTTATCGAAGCTCCTGTTCCTATTCCTTCTCCTTCTCCTCTTATTATGTCTTTAATCTTGAGTCCTCCTGCTCCTGTAACTCCTTTGCCAACTTCCCGTAGAGTTTCTGCTGACACCATTGCCAGCCTCGAGTCTAAATTTGAAAAGAAATTTTATGTATTAGCTAATACGGTGATGCAGTTAGGTTTATCTGTAAAGTCTTTCATAGGAAAGACTTCTAGTAAAGTGAAAAGTGTCAGTGCAGTGCTATCTGAGGGGATGGTTGTTTGTCCCGATAGTTCTCTTAGACAAAGGTCACTGTCCCGCTCCCCAGCCTTGGGGAGAAGACATACCGGAGGTCCAAGGGAGACTATCGGGGTTTGCCCACAGACAGTCGCTTCCTCCGTCGATCCTGTGGTGCGACAGCAGGATTTGACTAAACACCATTGGAAAGGTGTGTAGTTAGGTAATCAGTTATCGACAGAATCGAGTGATTCGTCGCCGGTTAAACGTCGTAAGTGGCGTAATTCTTCAGTCTCACGTCTGTTGAAGAGACGTTCGACTGAAGAGGTGCTATCTCCGCCCCCTGTGAAGAGGAACAGAGAAGTAGATATCTCTCGCCCGTCGTGTAGCGTAGCTACATGGACTTCACCTCGTATTCTTAGGACAGCGACAGCTGCCTTCGATTCGGTTGTGAAGCGACCGATTCTGAGTTCGTCGAAATCTTCGACTCATCAAGCTGTCGAAACTTTTCCTTTGACTTCACATGTGACAGATAATTCGACCTGGGGTGAGACCTCCGGTGGCGATCGTTTCGAAATCCACAACACCAGTTACGTCGACTTCAACTCAAGAAGACGAGAATTTAATTCCGTTACGTCAACAGTTGCAAGAGCTGATGAGCTGGATGAAAGAAAACAAACCGTACGAAGAATAAAGAGTCGAATCAAGAACCGTCTCTGTCGTCTATCTCTTCGGATGACGAGGAGGACTTAGAAGTGGATTCTATCCCTCTCGCGTGTTATTCGAAACTTTTACGCTACCTTCTCGACATGTAGCCAGATTACTTCGTAGCAGCCGCTCCCAGCTGCTTCCATCTTCCTGATGAGAAGGAAGAATTTCTATCCTCTTCTCCCGAAGCTCGTTCTTTCCAAGGCTGCTAAACATTCGCTTCGTGATATAGAAGATTGGTTGAAGTTCAAGAGAGAACTCTGGAATGCAACTTTCGCCTATCCTCTGTCGAAGCTTATTAGGAAGAGGTATTGGTTCTTCGGTAATCTAAATTTAATAACAATAGTAAGAATAAGCTTAAAAGCTTTGCACCTATCTATAAAGTGGTAGAGTGCCCGCAAACTTATTTTGGAGAGTGAGCAATAAGGAACCAGGAACCTATGGGAGTTTTCTGCCTCCTCCCAGGGGGACTTCTCTGGCTTGGGGGATGCAACTAGAAGTTCCGCGTTTGCAGCAGCTAAAATACTCTTTACATCGCCCGAGTTGGACATTTGGTAAAGAATATATTTAAATATTTAACTTAGCCGGTGAATATATAATAGCTGAGCCTCCGGCGTCTCGACAGAAAAACACACAAAAACTCGCGAGCGATCGCTTTGAAGGTTGCGGGTGTGCCCACTAGCGCCAACTATCGGCCAGATACCGCATATACATGTAAACAGACCCAATTTTTCTCTGTCGGCCTTAACGACAAGACGTATCAGTACTCGCTGTATACTGTAACCTGGAGTTTTCTCAACATATTTGGTGAAGTACTTCCTTTTGGTTTGAGCTTTCGCAGTGCAGGTGTTTTATCTTCAACTTAAATCTTGAACTCGTTTTTGGATAGATTTAATTTTTGATGACTTTGGATTGTTTTTTGGACTTACTTTGACTTTTAAATGGCCGACCCTTCCCTTAGTACGGAAGTGTGTTTTAGGCTTTTAGCAATTATCTTATCACGTTATAAATTGTTGTTGTTAACTATATATTTTATATCTCAACCGCCTTTATTAGGCCTCTTCGATTAGCTTTCCATTTATAATAAACATCAAGATAAATTTTAATGATTTGTTTATATGCGACCTTTCCTATTCCTCCTCTAATCCGAGAGTAGGCGGTCCTAACTTGGAAACCGAAGTTAAACAACGTTGAGCCCTTTCAATCGTAAATAACTTTTACAGAGCAAATGATTTAAAACTTATTAAATAAATATTTTTTAGTAAATATTTTATGAAAGATTTTCTTTGAATAGTCTTCGTACTGTTTCAAAGATGAACTAACGTTTAGTTTATTTATGCTACGCAGTTTGCGCTCTATCGTTACGGTAGAGAGAGAGAGAATCACGGTTTCACTTTGCAGAAAGAGTAAATCGATTCTGACGTTTTGTTCATTCTTCTTTCAAACTTAAATGTTTTAAATACTATTTTAAAGGAACTTGTTAATTGAAAAACCTTTCAGTTTTTTCCTTTGGTCAAATAACCAGTTTATTGACGAAAGGTAAGTGGGCTCTTCTCTTCGGTGCAAAATCAAGAGAGAGAGAGAGAGAGAGAGAGAGAGAGAGAGAGAGAGAGAGAGAGAGAGAGAGAGAGAGAGAGAGAGAGAGAGAGAGACGGAGAGAGAGAGAGAGAGACGGAGAGAGAGAGAGGAAGAGAGAACGTTCCGATCTTTATTCTCGTCCCAAGCGAGTAACGTTGTTCTCGAGTCAGTTTTTTACTCTCGTCCCTAGTCTCTGTACGGGGAGAAAGGATAAAACGTTTTTAGTTTTTATTCTCGTCCCAAGGCACTGTACGGTGAGAGATTGAAAACGTAGTTTTGAATGAACTAGTGTTTAGTCTCCTTCCCAGCCACTGTTCTTTTTATCTTAATATATGTTTACTGTTTTTTGCTTGTATTAATGTGCTTACATTATACGACTGATTTCGCAATTATAACCTTTTGATGAGGGTAGAATTGCGTGCTTCAGGTAGAAATCAGTTTTATTCATACCTAATGTGAATTGTTGTAAAATTCGATTTCAGTGAAGTAAGTGCAAAACAGAAAATCGTAGTGATAAAGTGATAATTGCGCAAAGTGTTATCAGTGTTGCGACCGAGGGTTCGTCTGTTCGTGCCTGTCGTTCACCTAGTCCGAGACCTCTTGCAAGCTCCCAAGCCCAGGGGAGAAGTAATGTCGTACGACTTATGGGTTCGAGAGGACTTGATCAGCGAACAGACGTTCCCTCTATGGTTTCAGGCGTGTCTCATCAACACCGCCCCTACCATAAGACGAGCGAGACGATTTTCTCCTTGTCATCCGAAGGCTTTTCGCATAAGAAACCGTGGAACAAGGTTTCGAGGCCCTTTAAGCGAAAGTCAGTCCTTTCAGGACAGGTCCAGCGTCCTGGATGTAATCATTAGGACAGCTCTGACCCTATGCAGTCATCGGAAGACTGCTCGCCGCCTAAACAAAAGCGTAACACAGGGTCCGAGAGTCTTTTTGTAGGCAAGGTTTTGCAGTCACAGACGTTACCCTCGTCTCTTACCGCAACCATTCCCGTTGATCCTAAATGGGTTGTACGGCAAGACATGCAGAATAAGCTTGCCTCTCTTATGGAGGACTATTCTGTTGAGCAGGTTCACGATGATCCTCGCCGCTTAGCTGATCGAGATATTGGCCGTCAGCCGCCCAAACGAGCCTTTGCTCGTCCTGTTGACATTGACGTTACAAAGTCACGTCAATCGTGTTTTGTAGAGCCTCACTCGATGCAGTCCCGTGTTGACTCTCAGCCGCTTGTGGACGTTCAGCCGCTGCCGCTTGCTCTTGTTGACGTTCAGGACGTTCACCAACCAGCAGAGTTGACTTGTTTTGACGTTGAGCGTCAAGCACCGCAGTCAAGAGTTGTTTTGACTGCTCAGTCTAAGCAGTCAAGGCAGTCTCGAGTTGACATCGAACGTCCTCCCGCACCTGTTGTTGTTACTGGTCAGTCCTTTAAGCAGTTACATGACATAGCGTCCTTGACTGATACTGATTGCTCCTTTGCGTGTGGACTCTGCTTGTCAAGCATTGCCACCACGGCAGGTCTCTCCCTTGCTTAAGACTCGGCTATTGTCGGACAAGGTTCCTTCAGATGAGGAAGTTGCTGATCCCCCTCCTACTGATATTCCCTTGAGGACTCTGTCAGACGGAGAGGAGCCTAAAGCTGCTCAGCCCTCTATGGACTTTAAATAAATCATGCTGATTTTTAAGGATCTTTGTCCGGATCTTTTTGTAACTGCTGCTCCTCGTTCGCCTAAACGTCAGAGTTTACACTAGGCCTAGCTACTTCGAAGCCGTTGTTTTATAAGCTAGTGCTCTCTCGCTCTTCTAAGAGAGCTTTACGTTTGCTAGGCGACTGGTTAATCACCAGGAGGAGTTTGGGGGAGACAGCCTTTGCTTTCCCTACTTTTAAGCTGGCTTATAGAGCGAGAGTCTGATATGACACGGGAGAAGTTCTCGGCTTGGGAGTTCCTGCCTCTGCCCAGATAGACTTCTCAAACCTCATAGACTCTCCCTGGCGCCTGGCCATGAGACGCTCCAAGATTTTATGGTCGACTTCAGAGCTAGACCATCTCCTGTTAGGAGTTTTTTCGAGCGTTTGAAGTTTTGCTGTACAATTATGTCATGCATAAACAAGGCTTTCAGGGATGGCTCCAATGATCTGACAGCCACGTTCTCTGCAGGAACAAGTCCCTCAGGGATGGCTCCAATGATCTGGCAGCCATGTTCACTGCAGGAGTACGTAAGAGGCAAGTGCGCTCAATGTATTCATTGTCAAGACAAACTTCACGATGAAGTCTACCAGGCTGTCTTGACAGCATTAATGGAAGGCGACTGGATGGTCTCTCTCGACCTTCAGGAGGCATACTTCCACATTCCTATACACCCGGATTCCCAACCGTTTCTGAGGTTTGTTTACAGGAATGTGGGGTACCAGTTTCGAGCCCTGTGCTTTGGCCTCAGTCCTGCCCCTCTCGTGTTTACGAGGCTCATGAGGAATGTGGCAAAATCCCTCCATCTATCGGGGATCAGAGCCTCCCTGTACTTGGACGACTGGCTTCTCAGAGCATCATCCAGTCTTCGCTGTCTGCAGGATCTACATTGGACGTTGAGTCTGGCCAGGGAGTTGGGACTTTTGGTCAACCTAAAAGTCCCAACTGATCCCATCCCAGATTATTCTATATTTGGGGATCGAGATTCGCAGTCCAGTTTTTTTTTCGGGCTTTTCCGTCTGCCACCCGTATAGAACAAGCCCTGCTCGAAGTCTAACTAATGCTGAAAAGAGAAAGTTTGTTCAGTCAGGAGTTGGAACAGTCTCGTAGGGACTCTCTCATCCCTGGAGCAGTTTGTCTCACTAGGGAGACTACACCTTCTGCCTCTCCGGTTCCATCTAGCCTCTCACTGGAACTAGGACAAGACGTTAGAGACGGTATCATTCCCAGTCTCCGAACCAGTAAAGGCATGCCTTATATGGTGGGACAGCAATATCAGTCTGAGAGAGGGACTATCCCCAGCAGTCAAGAACCCAAACCACGTGTTGTTCTCAGACGCGTCGGATTTGGGTTGGGGTGCGACCCTGGACGGTCGGGAATGCTCGGGTCTGTGGACCTCAAGTCAGAAGAGCATGCACATCAACGGCAAGGAGCTATTAGCAGTCCACTTGGCCTTGATGATATTCGAAAGCTTCTTCGAAACTAAGTGGTAGAGGTCAACTCAGACAACACCACAGCTTTGGCGTACATCTCCAAGCAAGGAGGCACACACTCCTTCACGCTGCTCGAGATCGCAAGGGACCTTCTCTTATGGTCAAGAAATTGAGGCATCTCCCTGTTGACGAGATTCATCCAGGGGGACTTGAACGTCTTGGCAGACTGTCTCAGTCGGAGGGGTCAGGTGATACCCACGGAATGGACCCTCCACAAGGACGTGGGCAAGAGTCTTTGGGCTACTTGGGGTCAACCCACCATAGACCTCTTTGCCTCCTCGTTGACCAAAGGTTACCAATCTATTGCTCTCCAGTCCTCGATACAGAAGCAATCCACATAGACGCGTTTCTACTGGATTGGTCTCTCCTGGACTTATATGCATTCCCACCATTCATGATAGTCAACAAGGTACTGCAGAAGTTCGCCTCTCACGAAGGGACAAGGTTGACGTTGGTTGCTACCCTCTGGCCCGCGAGAGAATGGTTCACCGAGGTACTTCAATGGCTGGTAGACTATCCAAGAAGTCTTCCTCTAAGGGTAGATCTGTTACGTCAACCCCACGTAAAGAATGTCCATCAAAGCCTCCCCGCTCTTCGTCTGACTTCCTTCAGACTATCGAAAGGCTCTCAAGAGCTCGAGGCTTTTCGAAGGAGGCAGCCAGTGCGATTGCAAGAGCGAGGAGAGCTTCTACCATTAGAGTATACCAGTCGAAGTGGGAAGTCTTTCGAGACTGGTGCAAGTCAGCATCTGGGTCCTCGTCCAGTACCTCTGTAGCCCAAATCGCAGATTTTCTTTTACATCTGAGAAAGGTTCGCTCCCTTTCAGCTCCCACGATTAAGGGCTACAGGAGCATGTTGGCTTCGGTCTTTCGACATAGAGGCTTAGATCTTTCCAACAATAAAGATCTCCAAGATCTCCTTAAGTCTTTCGAGACCTCTAAGGAACGTCGTTTGGCAACTCCTGGATGGAACTTAGACATGGTCCTAAGGTTCCTCATGTCAGACAGGTTTGAGCCATTACATTCAGCCTCCCTGAAGGATCTCACCCTCAAGACACTTTTCCTAGTGTGCTTGGCTTCGGCTTAAAGGGTCAGTGAACTTCATGCCTTCAGTAAGAACATCGGCTTTTCTACAGAAAAAGCCACTTGTTCACTTCAACTTGGTTTCCTGGCCAAAAATGAACTGCCTTCTCGTCCTTGGCCTAAATCTTTTGATATTCCTTGCTTATCAGAGATCGTAGGCAACGAACTGGAAAGAGTATTATGTCCTGTTAGAGCTCTTAAGTTGTATTTAGCTCGTACTAAGTCATTACGAGGTAAATCTGAGGCATTATGGTGCTCAGTTAAGAAACCATCATTGCCTATGTCAAAGAATGCTTTGTCATATTTTATCAGATTTTTAATACGAGAATCTCATTCTCACTTGAATGAGAAAGACCGATGTTTGCTTAAGGTTAAGACGCACGAAGTTAGAGCTATAGCAACCTCCGTGGCCTTCAAGCAAAATAAATCTCTGCAAAGTATTATGGACGCGACTTTTTGGAGAAACAAGTCAGTGTTCGCGTCATTTTACTTAAAAGATGTCGAGACTCTTTACGAGGACTGCTACACACTGGGTCCATTCGTTGCAGCGAGTGCAGTAGTGGGTGAGGGTTCTACCACTACATAACCCTAATTCCAATATCCTTTTTAATCTGTCTCTTGAAATGTTTTTAATATTGTTTTTTGGGTTGTACGGAAGGCTAAGAAGCCTTTCGCATCCTGGTTGATTTGGCGGGTGGTCAAAGTCATTTCTTGAGAGCACCCAGATTAGGGGTTTGATGAGGTCCTGTTGTATGGGTTGCAGCCCTTAATACTTCAACTCCTGGGAGTCTTTCAGCATCCTAAGAGGATCGCTGGGCTTCGTGAGGAAGACAGACTAATAAGGCAGAGTAATCGTCTAAGTCAACTTCCTTACCAGGTACCTTTATATATTTGGGTTTTGTTATGATATAACTGTCAAAAACTCTAAGCATATACGCTGTAAACTTAATTAACTCTGGTCTCTACCCACCACCATGGGTGTGAATCAGCTATTATATACAGTGAACCCTCGTTTATCGCGGTAGATAGGTTCCAGACGCGGGCGCGATAGGTGAAAATCCGCGAAGTAGTGACAGCATATTTACCTATTTATTTAACATGTATATTCGGACTTTTAAAACCTTCCCTTGTACGTAGTACTGTTAACAAACCACCCTTTAATGTACAGAACACTTAATGCATGTACTACAGCACCCTAAACTAAAACAGGCACAAATATTAAAGGCGATTTTATATCATGTGTTTCCTAAACACCTAAAAAGCACGATAAAAAATGGCAACCAATGTTTTGTTTACGTTCATCTCTGATCATAATGAAGAAACAAACTCATTTAGTGTACACATATATGTACGTATAGGTTAGTTTTTGCATCGATTATATTGATTATACAGTACTGTATGTTGATTTTTTTATTACCAATGTTTTAGTTTACGTATTTTTCTTAGGACTTCCAAATGAAATCTTTTTCTTTATGACGCCGCCTGAAACGACGGCGTGTACGCTCAGTAAACAACCACGCTCAGAACAAACAAGGCATTTAACGCGCATGATGATAGTGATAAATAATGATACAGTACATACAGTATTTACAGTAAAAGCATTTACAAAATATGTTACCTTACAAATATAAATTATACAGTACTTGTACGTAGCAAAGCAGGAAAACAATTTGAGAGAGAGAGAGAGAGAGAGAGAGAGAGAGAGAGAGAGAGAGAGAGAGAGAGAGAGAGAGAGAGAGATTGTTTTACGTACGTAAATGTAAATTTTAAACAAAAAAAATATGATAGGTTACAACATGTAGACTTTTAAAACCTTCCCTTTAACTTAATGCATACAGTACGTACATTACTAAACTATAAAACAGGTTAAAGTAAAAAATAAAGATTGTTACTGTACTCACCACGAAAGAAGTTCAAGAAAAACTTGAATGACGATGGCGATGAATTTGCTGCACAGTAGAAATGATGATGATGAAGCTGATGATGTGTTCTACTGTGCAGTCAATGATAGTATTTTACGTCTCTTCAGACGGAGGTGTCTTTTCCTGGGACACCTCTTCAACTTCTTCAATTTCTTCCGAAGGCGTACTAGCAGGAGGAACTGGCTCTTTTTTGCGAGGCTGGAAGAACATTGTGATCGGAAGTTGTTGCCGCTGCTTCTTTTTTCGATCCAAGAGCATCCTGTAGGGAGTCATGATGTCATCGACCTTATTTGAGAATTGCATCGAGCGAACCATATCCTCGTCCCACTCTTGTAACATTTCTTTCGCCTCCTTCATATGGTTGCAGAACTTGGCAAGCCGTTCTAATGTTAAGCCCGTTTCTTCGACATTTTCTTGGGTCTCTTCCTGGGTACCCTTACTCTCTTCCTCACTTGCCGATTTCGTCAGGTCTTCGAGGTCTGCGTCAGTTAGGGGCTGGGAATGGCAGTCCAACAACTCGTCGACGTCTTCAGTCGTCATGTCGCCAAACCCGTCACCTCCAATTATGGCAGCCAACTGCACAGATTTCCGTATTGCAGAGTGTTGGATTTCCGACGGAGTAAATCCCTTGTCGTCGTAAACAATATCGGGCCACAGCTTCTTCCAGCTCGCATTTACGGTTGCAGGTTTCATCTCTTGAAGTGCCTTTTGAATATTTTGCAGGCACGTGGCTATGGTGTACTGCCGCCAGTACGCCTTCAAGTTGAAGTCTTCATCCTCGTCATCTTGGGCAGCATCCACACACGCAACGAGGTCCGCCAAGGTATTCTTCGTGTAGAGGGCCTTGAACGCCCTGATAACCCCCTGGTCCATTGGTTGAATTAATGACGTGGTGTTGGGTGGCAGGAACTCAACCTGAACGCCCTCACGCGACAGGTCAGTTGCGTGTCCACCAGCGTTATCCATAAGGAGAAGGATCTTGAATGGCAAGCCCTTCTCTAAGAGATATTCATGGACTTGCGGGATGAAACACTGGTGGAACCAGTTGGAGGTCAGCATCTTCGTAATCCATGCTTTTTGATTATGCATCCAGTACACGGGAAGGAGATTCTTATTTTTATTTTTCAAAGCGCGAGGATTTTTCGACTTATAAATAAGCCCCGGCTTTAACAAAAATCCAGCAGCATTGCCACACATCACGAGGGTAACGCGATCCTTGAATGCCTTAAAGCCAGAGGCTTTGGCTTCCTCTTTGAACAGGAAAGTTCGCGACGGCATTCTCTTCCAAAACAAGCCGGTTTCATCCATATTAAAGACTTGTTCCGGCTTGTATCCACCTTCAGCGATAAAGTTCTTGAAAGTCTGGTTCACGTAAGTTTCAGCAGCGGCAGTGTCAGCGGAAGCAGACTCCCCATGCAGGGAAACGCTTTTCAGGGCGAAGCGTTTCTGAAACTTCGCGAACCATCCTTTGCTTGCGGAAAAACGTTTCTGAGGCTGGGAATCAGTGGATGTCCCTGGTTGAGGATCATCTGCATCATCATCATCTTCAGCATGGTTGCCGTCGTCGTCTTTAGGTTCCTTTGCAGCAAAATTCTCATATAAGCTCAAAGCCTTTGTTTGGATGGTGTTCGTATCCAACGCTATGTTCTTCTTCCGGCAGTCGGCAATCCACACAGCTAAAGCACCTTCCATGCGTACGATCGTTTTATTACGCGTTGTAACGACTCGCTTCGCTGATCTGTTAAAGGTGATTGCAGCAGTCTTTCTAATATTCGCCTCGTCCTTCTTGATGTAGCGAACGGTGGATTCGTTGATGCCAAAATGGCGGCCGGCGGCCGCGTAACTTCTACCATCTTTTAACATGTCGAGAAGCGTAACCTTCTCAGCTATCGTCATCATCCTTCGGTGGCGTTTAGGCTCACTACCAGCCTTACTAGAAGCAGAACGCTTGGGAGGCATTGTAACAGAAAGTTCAACAAAAAGTTCAACTTAAAACAGTCGCACACAGCACAGATTAAACTTCACAAAGTTAAGAACGTCTACTCAGCAGTACGCGGAAAGAGAAAGTGAACGATGCAGCCCTGCGAGAACTTTGATGCTGCGGGTAGAAGATGCGGGCAAAACACCAGTCACAGGCTAGATAACAAAACTTGAGTTTTGATTCGTCATCTATCAGCGCTTGAACCAATCACAACCCGTCTTACAGTACTATGGCGCGTTGGTTACTCATAGAAGATGCCCCCGCGCATACTGAACGTACGTAGATTAAGTACAATACCGTAATAATAATAAATGATGATAATAATACTCTACAGTAATAATAATAATAATAATGATTAATAATAATAACAATAATAATTTTATTAACAACAACAACAATAATAATAATAATAACAATAATAATAAAAATTTACGTACGCTATTTTACGCCTCTCTCTCTCTCTCTCTCTCTCTCTCTCTCTCTCTCTCTCTCTCTCTCTCTCTCTCTCTCTCTCTCGTACGCTTACAGTATTCGAAATGTGATTTTTGCAACAAAGAATATTATTGGATGCAGTACTGTACTACGTACGTATACATACAAAAGATTCATGGAAAAGAAGCACATCCATTACAGTACACACCATTCTAATATGGTATGACTGCATCTGATTTGCGTTTCATGTTCGATTTAATTTTACTACGTACTGAATTATCGTATGATCACATTCTCTTTTCGTGTTTTATTTCTTTCTGTGCTGAATTATATATCATATGTAATGCAATGAACAATCAGTAAGAGCAGATATTACTAATTACAGTATTAATGGAATTACAGGTAACAAAATATCGTATTTGGTTGTCTTCAGATTTCGCGGTATTTTCAAATTTTCCGGAAAATCCGCGATATGTATATATATATGGGTTATGGGAAAACCCCGCGAAGTGGTGAATCCGCGATTGTCGAACCGCGAAGTAGCGAGGGTTCACTGTATTCACCGGCTAAGTTAAATATTTAAAAATGATATTTTAATTATAAAATAAATTTTTGAATATACTTACCCGGTGAATATATAAATTAAAGGCCCCCCCCTTCCTCCCCGATAGAGACCCAGCGGGATGAGAAAAATTGGGTCTGTTTACATGTATATGTGGTATCTGGCCGATAGTTGGCGCTAGTGGGCCCACCCGCAACCTTCATAGCGATCGCTCGCGAGTTTTTGTGTGTTTTTCTGTCGAGCCGCCGGAGGCTCAGCTATTATATATTCACCGGGTAAGTATATTCAAAAATTTATTTTATAATTAAAATATCATTTTCAAGATTTTAAAAATTATGAGTTTCTTGGACTGGACGATAGGAGTCCTCGCTACGAAAATAGAGGATTGCCCTACTCTTCAGGAAGACCTGGCATCGGACTGTCTTGGGGTTTTGTCATGTGCCGACAAATCAGTTTGGGATGGTTGCGATGAGCAGGCCTCTCTCTTTGCATTCGGGACTCTGAAGAAAAGGCACTCTGGTGTTCTTTTGTTTCGAAAGGCGTCGCTTCGCCTCAGAAGTCTGCACTTATGTTTTCTCCTCTCGACAAGGATCATCTGTTTCCCGAAGAAATAGTGGCCAAGATTCTGTCTGCGCTGAAAAAGAAGTCTACTAATGACTTGCTTGGCCAGTCTTCTAAGCGGGTTAAACCTTCGACTGTGACCACTCCGCCTCGGAATTACCCTTGCAGAAGAAACCCTTTCGAGGGGGTAGGTCTAGACTGTACGTCACGCCTCGATCGAATTTACGAACCCAACCAAGTCCTCGGTAAAACCCGACACGAAATTATCCAAGTAATTTTTCAATCCTTCCTGCTCCAATAGGGGGCAGATTGAGCCTTTTTTTTTGGGGGGGGGGGGAATGGACTCGCATAGGGGCAGAACCCTGGAGAACAAATTCAATATGGAAACGACTTGTTCAGTGTTGGAATCCCTTCGTGAAGGGGACTGGATGGTATTCCTGGATATGCAGGACGCATACTTCCACATTCTAATGCACCATGACTCCAGGAAATACCTTTGGTTTGTGTTCATGGGCAAGACCTACCAGTTTCGAGCTCTTTGCTTCGGCCTTTTGACGGCTCCACAAGTATTTACGCGAGCGTTAAATCCTCTGGGAAAGTGGTTACACCTGGTTAGGTCACGCTGATCTCTCGATTTGTTCAAGGGAAAATGAACGTGTGGGCGAACGGACTAAGTCGCCTTCATCTAGTACTGCCGTTAGAATGGATATGTGGCGCGCAAGACCATATTGGCTCGCACGACCAACTTGGTGCGCACGAACAACTAGGCGCGGGCAATCGGTTAAAGTGCGCGAACAACTCTTATGACAGGGTTGTTCGAACTCTCGTTGCGCGAAGTATTCATGAGTGCACAAGAGTTTTACTCTTATGACAGAGTTTTCGAACTCTCATTCCGTGAATTGTTCGCGCAGACCCATCATCATCAAGAGTTTTACTCTGATGACAGAGGGATGCCTAAGGGTTTATGGATCTCTACAGTTAACTATGGCACAGTTCCTTTGGATCCTGGTCACGTAACACGATTCCTGAAAATTCCGTCAGAAATCAGCGACAGAGTTCCTGTGGGTTCTCGGCATAACATTCCTTAAGGTCGTGAGAAAGGTATTCACAAATAGATTCTGAACCCCTAGGTTCTCGTCCGAATCTCTCGGTTTCCGCGATCCAGAGGTTTCTGAAAACTCTAAGGTTGACCTCCCCCCCTCTACGGGATGGGCCTTCCAAAGGCGTAACTTGTTACGTCACTCTACAGTCCCAGCTGATTACTATATCAGCTAGTCTGGTTTTGCCAGCACCGATCCTTTCGTTTTCGAACGAACCACCATCATTTTTTTCCTCCAACTTCCCACTTCGAGTGGTTTGGTTAGCAGACGGAAATGAGCGAGGAATAAAAAATTCTTTACATTCCAGTTCATTTCCCTGGCAGGTTTTGCCTGATTTAGACGGTAGCAACTTTCAAGAAAACGGAAGACTTATCTCTTTGGAAAGTGTTATAATAGTGATCTGAAAACTATTAAGCCTGAATACAAATGCTAGCGAATAACTGAAAAGATACAGAGCGAAATATAAACTGGAAAGAAATTATTTTCACACATCAAGGCCCGCCTGAACAGACTCTTAGTGTCTGATGGAGGGCGAGAAATAAACCCCTAAACATAAAAGTAAAAGTAAGTAGTTTTTCTCACTAGCGAGAAAGCGTTCGATGGCAACCCCTTCGGGTAAGCGGTTGATGGCAATTATATCTGGCATTCTTGAAGCAAACTCCCACATACGAGACTTCACCCTTTTCGGGAGACTCGTTCCTGAGAAGTGTTTACAGAACTTCAATGGGTGTTGTTTAAAATTCATGAAAGCCCTAGGCCGTCCTGGAGCATGCACCCTACCCAAGACAAAACCGCGAGGTTACTGTCTTAAACTCGGTTCTACCGTTTGATAGAGGCAGCCTCCCCCGTCATTGTACCCTGGGTATAACGACTTGCTTTTTACACGATAGGCTTCTGAGACCTTTTATTCTATCGTTACAGGGTTATTGTTTCGAACAATTAGTCCCGAAGGAACGTTGTTAGCTGACGTTAATAGAACGATAGCAACAGCATGGGCAACATTTCATTACGTTTACGAATGTTTCAAACTCTGCCCACAGGTAACCAGACATCCGTTTTCTGTGTAATGAACACTGGCTAGCTCCTCACATACAGAGGAGGGGCAAACCAAAGGTGAAATGATCGCCTCTTTAACTGTATATTTTGTTTGAATACGTGTTCACTTTCTCTCAAGAAAATATTACAGTCAATCAACGATCAAAATTCTTGCGGCAATAATGTTGCGATTCGTCGCACATACATTATTTGCGCAACTTTTCTAATCCATGGCCACAAAAATTTGTTCTCAAAAACCTGACAGACTTGATAGGGCAGGAAGAAGAATGACTCTTATGTCCCGTGCGGGCATTAAGATATTATCTCCGCAGAACAGTGTTCTGAGAGAGTTGATTGTAGAAGCACATTCTCTAGCTAACGACGCAGTGTTTTCTTTATTGAGAGTGAAAGCGCACGAAGTTCAAGCGGTAGCGACTTCTCTCGCTTTTCGACACTAGTCGCTATCCGCTATCCTACAAAGTACCCTTTGAGAGGTCTAAATATGTGTTTTGCTACGCATTATTTGAAAGAAATCGAAACAGTGTTTGAAGATTGTAAGTTTCTCGGTCCGCGTTCGGTAGCTGGCATGGTGTTGGGAGGAACGCCATTGGGAGTTGCTCCCTCTGTTAACCTATGTTTCGCCTTGTACCAAGGTTGGCGAGTTGAAGAGAAGTCTGGGGGTACAATGTACCTGGAGTAGTCACCAATCATTTTAGTGTTAGTTTTGGTGGGTAAAGGTTTTTATTTCGGTGTAGGTGACAGTTTTTTCATGTTGGTTATTTCTGGTCTTAGCCCAGGGCAAGGGCGATATTTTCTTGTATCTTCGTTCAGTCAGCGATGAACACCATGACTACGAGGATCTTCCACTCCATGTAAAGACACCCATTGGTCATATTCCAAGCCTTCTACTATGTAAGATGAGCACCGACCAGAGGCAGTATTATCCTGCAGTAGCTCTCTTACAAGATAAGGTACAACAGGCACTAACAGTGCTTTTGGGTATACTTTATTTTCAAGAATCGTATACGATTGTTGAAGTAAAACTTACATCCACAGCTCCCCATCCTTGCATTGGGTAATCAGCTATATAATTGTTCGGTAAGACATTGCAATAAAAATGGATTTTCATTATAAAATGAAATTTTATTGCATACTTACCGAACAATTATTAATTAAAGCCCTCCCTCCTCCCCACTAGTGGATGGCTGGGCAGAACGAATTGATGCAACCTGGACAGTTGTACCTGTAGCTCCCTCGAGTGGAGGGAGATGACGTCACCTACATCAGCGATGGTGGCGCCACCGCGGTAGTTGTTCCGTAACCGAAATACAAACCACGCTATTTACATGGGGTATTACTTTCGGCGTAGCTGAAATGGCGAGCCATTAGATTTTTAACGAGGGTTAACTACCCCCTCGCTATTTAGCGAGGGGGTAGGGGAGGGGTAGCTAGCTACCCCTCCCCCCTCACACACCGGTGAACTGATTCACTTCGCTTTTGGCTCGGGTGATGGGCAGACGTGTCTGCTCTCACCCTCGCTTAGCAGCCATTAATGTTTTGTTTTTACTTAATTACTTACTTTTTCCTATTCTTGATATATATATATAAACATTCTTTATGTTTATGTATATATTTGGGTATAGAAATATAGTAAGTTTCCTTTTAAGGTTTGTGCTGTGTGTGTATAGTGTATGACAACGTCACAGCGTAGTACCAGGCCACCGCGGTTGCACGTCATGGGGTGCGGCCTCTCCCTTGGTTCTTCGGCTTCCGATAATTCGGCCGCCGTGGGGAATCGTCATCGCTGGACTTTCTTCATTTATCTGTTTTCTCCGCTGTTCCTCCTTTCCTACGGGGAACTTGGACTCTCAGCGAAGGGAACGTGGGAGCTTAGTTTGACTACGGCCTCTCTCTCTCTACTCGAGGTCGTTCACCCTTTTACTACTACGTACTATTACGGAAGCTTCTTTCCCGTGCAGGTTGTGTTGCTTTTCCGTTTATTTGTCTCAATTATTTTTAATGAAATCTAATTGTATTTGTTAACTTTTCAGCTTTCTGTGGAGAACACTTCCCTTCTGGGTTCAGTGGTTCTTACTATTTGTGAACATTCTTAGATGAATTACATAATTATAATTCTGTTATACAGTAATTCTGTTTTTGTTACAGTTCTCCGCCCTCCCCCTTCTCCCGTGAATATCAGTGGGGGAGGAGGGCGCATACTTAATTTGTAATTCTTATGTTTTCTATTCCCTCGGGGTTTCTCTTCGGAGTTCCTCCCGGGGGAATTTTTGTTAACTAATTATTTATTTTTCCTAGTTAACGATCCAGTTTTTCTTCGTTTGCCTAAAGTGCCAACGAAGCAGAGCTGCCCTGTTTGTGCCTGGGGAGTCTGCTGTTGCTGCCGTCTCTCTAGGACATCATCATGGGCGTGTTCCCTTCTCTTAGAAGTTGTCCCGTGACAACTGTCAGCTCTTTAGTTCATCTTAGAACGCTAAGGAGGTTCGCCTCCAGGGGTGGGTAACTTCCCTTCCGAGGGAGGTTCCCTTCCCAGGTTTGAGGTTTTCCCCTGCAGGGGGCACTTCTCATACCTTTATATTCCTGGATGGGTTTTCCTGGTCCTTGGGCGGTTGCTCTTGGTACTGAGCGACCGCTCTTGTAACCATGCTCAAGGGGCTGAGTGGTTGCAAGGCCGGACCATGGAATTTCATGCGACTATGCTCTTGGGGCTGAGCGGTCGCACCTGCAGCTATGCTCCAGGCGCTGAGCAGCGGCAGGATCATCTTGTGACCTCTCTCGTTCGTGAGGGAGGCCACTCATAAGGACTCCTCTTAGGAGGATTGCTCCTTATAGGTCAGCTTGCTGATCCAACGGCCCTAAGGGGTGCCATCATCAGTGTCTTCTAGTCTCTTCTACGAAGTGTTCTCTCTCATTCTCGAGAGAGGCCACTCATAGAGACTCCTCTTCGGAGGATTGTACCTGTTTAGACCAGCTGGCTGTTCGGGACCTCTCCGCAGTTCGCCATCTCCTAATACTAGACCTGCTGACCGGCCGTCTCCGTTCCTGGCTGCTGACGCTGTGGGCGCCCTCGCTCCCCGTTATACAACGGGCACCGGTCCCTTCGGGGCTAAAGGGGCTTTCTCACACTGAGTAAGTCCCTTTAGCGCCAACGTTTTCCTGCGCGTGCGCGCAAGCGCTAGCCTACTGTTTCTGCTGTTCCTGAGACTTCCATCCAGAGGAATCCTGTTCCAGTCCTGAGTTAGCGCACAGGCGCTCACCAGAACTTCCAGTGTTGATCGTCCCAGTTCCTGATCGTCCTGTCAGCTGCCCCTTCATCTTAGCGCGCGCGCGCTCATGCTCGCTGATGATCTTCTTACGCCAACAATCTTCGTACGCGCTAGTCCCGACGATCTTCTTTTGCGCACTAGCGCTGACGATCTTCGTACGCGCGCAAGCGCCGACGATCTTCGAGCGCGGACGATCTTCTTGCGTGCACAAGCGCCGACGATCTTCAAGCGCCGACCATCATCTTGGCTGACGATCTTCTTTCGCGAGCGAGCGCTGACGATCCTCTTACACGCGTAAGCGCCGTCGATCTTCTTACGCGCGCAAGCGCCGACGATCTTCTTGGCGGATGATCTTCCTACGCATGTAAGCTCCGACGATCGTCCGCGCGCAGGCTCCGATGGTTCCCCGCGCCAAAGATCTTCTTCAGCGCGCAAGCGCCGACGATCTTCTTACGCACGTAAGCGTCGACAATCATCTTACGGGCGCAAACGCCGTCGATCTTCAAGCTCCGACGATCTTCTTGCGCGCACAAGCGCCGACGATCTTTAAGTGCCGTCGATCTTTAAGCGCTGTCGATCTTCTTTCGCACACAAGCGCCGACAATCTTCAAGCTCCAACAACCTCGTACGCGCGCGCCGACATTTTCACGGGCTCTTCATTCTGTTCCTACACGTCATTCTGGTTCCTGCTCACCCTATGAAGTCTTGCTCGCGCGCGCTCACACGCCCGGGCGCTCGCGCGCGCTCACACGCCCGGGCGCTCGCGCGCGCTCACACGCCCGGGCGCTCGCGCGCGCTCACACGCCCGGGCGCTCGCGCGCGCCCACACGCCCGGGCGCTCGCGCGCGCCCACACGCCGGGGCGCGCGCTCACACGCCCGGGCACGCGCGCGAGTGTTTTCAACAGTCTCCCACGCGCGACCCCTGGGTTTTTCCCATCGCGCGAGCGCCAGCGTCTCTTGCGCACGACTCTTGGGGTTTTCCCGTCGTGCGAGCGCCAGCGCGCTCCCTCTACCAAGGTGAGACTTTCTCCCACCGCACCAGTGGGAGAAACCCCACCTCGAGCAGGAGATTCGTCACGTGCTAGGGAGAGAAGAGCCCTCAGACTTCTTTGTTGGAGTTACGTTTCCCTCCAAGGAGGGAATCGAAGGACGCTAAGAGTTCCCCCAAGTAGAGCCTTTTGGGACAGGAGATTTTGCTGCCAGTTCACCAGGAGAGCAGCATGATTCAGAGCACGCCTTCTGGCAAGTCCTGACTCTGATGAGGCATCTCAACAAGTTCAAGGACTCGGAGACCGCCCCTCGTGAAGGCAAGGATACGGTCCTGGACCAAGTCTATGGCACTCAGAAACCCTTTAAAGCCAGTGTGGCTCTGCCTTGGTCCCAAGGGGTGAAGAATGCCAGAGATAAAGTTGAGGGCCAGCTTTCCGAGCTCTCCTCCTCCAGCCGTTCCTCTGCTGGTAACAAGCTCCTCCTACCTCCTCGTGTTCAACAGAGGAGGTACTTTGAGAGCATGGAGGAGCCTTATTTAGCTCTCCCACTCCACCTCTCCGTGGAAGAGCTTACCAGGGGAGTCTCTCTTGAGAGACTCTCTAGCCGGCAGGTGACATTCTCGGCAACAGAGATCCTGAGTCAGGAGAAGGTCGCAAAGTGTGCCATACAGGCCACTTCGTAGCTGGATGTCTGGCTAGGGTCTCTGGGCATCCTGCTGCGACCCGAGGATCTGTCCAAGGAGAGCACCAGGAAAGCCCTGGAGACCTTCCTCCTCTCGGGCACACGTACCATAGAGTTTCTGGCCCTCCAAGTTTCGAACTTGTGGGCAAACTCGATCTTGAAACGACGTGATGCGGTGGCCGAGAGGTTCCACTCGAAGGTCCCAGCCGTGGATGCCTTCAGGCTCAGACACTCTTCCATCCTAGGAAAGAGTCTGTTTGAGCCTAAGGATGTGGAACAGGCAGCTGAGAGGTAGAGGAAATCGAACCACGATTCTCTTCTCCAAAGGGCTCTTACATATAAGCCCTACAAACCTCCAGCACCTCAACAACCTCGGCAATCCAAGACGACGAAACTGGCAGCGGCAGCAAAGACAAAGGTGTCCAAGCAGTAGCCCTTTCCTGTCAAAGACAAGAAGGGCAGAAAGTCCTTCAGGGGAGGCAAGAATCCTAGAGGGAGCGGCTGAGGCCGCAAGTGCTAGGATTGGCAATCCCCCTGCATGTCCACCAGTGGGGGGATGCCTGCAAAGTTGCGCATTCAGGTGGCAGCAACTCGGGTCTGATTCCTGGACGATCTCCGTGATCAGTCAGGAATATCGCGTCACGCTCATAACACCTCTTCCTCCCCTGACAGCGAATCCAGTGTCGTTGAGCTCCTATGCCATGGGATCGGTGAAGGGGCTAGCCCTTCGGGCAGAAGTCGAGACCATGCTCAAGAAGGATGCTCTCCAGGAGGTCGTCGACGGCTCCCCATGCTTCTTCAGTCGACTCTTTCTCGTAAAGAAGGCGTCTGGAGTCTGGAGACCCGTCATCGACCTCTCAGCTCTGAAAAAGTTTGTCAAACAAACTCCGTTCAGCATGGAGACAGCAGACACGGTCAGACTTGCAGTGAGACCGCAAGACTTCATGTATACACTGGATCTGAAGGACGCGTACTTCCAGATCCCAATCCATCCGTCTTCCAGGAAGTACGTAAGATTCAGCCTAGACAACAAGATCTACCAGTTCAAGGTGCTGTGTTTCGCTCTCTCCACAGCACCCCAGGTATTCACCAGAGTGTTCACCGTGATATCTTCATGGGCACTCAGGATCGGCATCCGTCCTCTCCGCTATGTGGACGACTGACTGATCCTGGCAGACTCGGAGTCGACCCTTCTCCGACACCGAGACAAGTTTCAGGGACTTTGCCAAGATCTAGGGATCATGGTAAATCTCGAGAAGTCTTCTCTGCTTCCATCTCAACGACTGGTATATCTAGGCATGATATTGGACACCAATCTCCACAAAGCCTTTCCATCTGACGACAGGATAGCAAGGCTGAGGAGGGTCGCAGATCCTTTCCTCAGACGAGGAGAGCTTCCAGTCCAATCGTGGTTACGTCTCCTCGGGCACCTTTCCTCCTTGGCCCGTCTGGTTCCAAAGGGCCGCCTCAGGATGAATCCCTGCAATGGCAGCTCAAGTCCCGGTGGAATCAAGGCCACGATTCCCCGGACATTCTGGTCCCTATGGGTCCTGCAGAACGGACGGACCTTCAGTGGTGGGTGACGGACGGAAACCTTCGAAAGGGAGTGGATCTTCTCGTCCTCCCCCTGGATTTGATGCTGTTTTCGGACGCTTCAAAGAAGGGGGGGGGGGGGGGGGCACGTTCTGAACCACAGGATCTCAGGCCTATGGTCAGAATCAGAAAAGTGCCTCCACATAAATCTGCTAGAAGTGAAGGCCGTATATTTGGCACTTCAACAATTCCAACAGATCCTTGCGGGTCACTCCATGATGGTCATGAGCGACAACACCACGGTAGTGGCTTACATCAACAAGCAGGGAGGTACCTTTTCACAACAGCTATCCCATCTTGCGGTAGAGATACTGATATGGTCCGAAGTCCACTCGATTCCACTATCGGCTCGCTTCATTCCGGGCAAGAGGAATGTGCTCGCCGACAGTCTGAGCAGAGCATCGCAGATAGTGAGTACCAAGTGGTCTTTGGATCCTCTAGTAGTCAACAAAATCCTGACTTTGAGGGGTTCCCCGACGGTGAACCTGTTCGCGACAGCCTTGAACTTCAAGCTTCCGCTGTACTGTTCCCCAGTCCCAGACCCCAAGGCTCTCTGGCAAGATGCCTTCCAACAACGGTGGGACAACATCGACATTTACGCCTTCCCACCGTTCTGTCTGATGAGAAGGGTGCTCAACAAGACCAGACTGTCGGTCAACCTGTCAATGACCTTTATAGCTCTGTTATGGCATCTTGCAGAGTGGTTCCCGGACCTTCTGCAGCTCCTGACGGAACTCCCGAGAGAACTTTCTCCACGACACGAGCTACTCAAGCAACCACACTGCAACATCTTCCACAAAGCCGTAGCATCGCTTCGGCTTCACGCCTGGAGACTATCCAACATCTCCTCACAGAGAGAGGCTTTTCGCAACAAGTTGCGGAAAGGATGTCTCGACACCTGCAAAAGTCATCTACAAGGGTCTACCAGGCGAAGTGGAGAGTCTTCTGTGGTTGGTGTCGTGGAAGGGGTATCTCTCCTCTCGATGCCACTATTCCAGCAATAGCGGAGTTTCTTGTGTATTTGCGGGAAGAAATGCGTCTTGGTCTCGGCGGTAAAAGGCTATCGCTCAGCCTTAAGTCTGGCCTTCAGGCTGAAAGGAACGGACATTTCCTCATTGCTGGAACTTTCTCTACTCATACGAAGCTACGAGCTTACCTGCCCTCAGTCGGAAGTGAGACCTTCTCCATGGAACGTGGTTCGTGTCCTCAGGTCTCTTAAGAGACCTCCGTTCGAACCATTACGCCAGGCTTCTGATCGTCCTACTCGCTCTGGCCTCAGCCAAGCGAGTTAGTGAACTTCATGGTCTCTCGTACGACGTCGCCCATTCATGGGGATGGGGGGAGGTAACGTCCGGGTTCGTCCCTGAGTTTGTTGCTAAGACTCAAAATCCTGGAGTTCCGGACCCACGGTTCGACTCCTTCCAGATTTCGAGTCTCCGTTCTGTAACAGATGACCCAGACCTTCCCTACTGTGCCCAGTAAGGAGTCTGAGGCTCTATCCTAACAGAACAGCTGCAGTTCATCCTCGAGTGCAACCCCTGTTTGTGAGCACAGGCAGGACGAAGAGGATGGTCACGAAGAACACCATCTCAGCTTGGATTCGCAGGGTCATCCACCATTCCCTGAATCCAGACCCTCCTCCATCACGTCGCCCTAGAGCACACGATGTCAGAGGCATCGCTACGTCCCTGACATCCAATAGAAACTTCTCAGTGACGCAGGTTCTACAAGCTGGGGTCTGGAAGCGCCAAACGACCTTCACAGCCCACTACCTGCAGGACGTGACCCACAGGAGGCTCGATACGTTTCTATCGCTCTGTGGTGGCTACACAACAGCTGGTCTAACCTCAGGCTCCTTAATGGATAAGTAGCAGAAGGTTGAGGGCATTGTTACCTGGTTTTAGTCTACATGAATGAAAAAGTATGCCTGGCCCTTACTCATTTCTTCATCCACCCCTCTCTTGGGGAAAGCAGCATCCTGGGTTCTCTGCATAGCTAACCTCAAACCACTGCAGGTAAACCATGCTTCCTTGTGTTCCTAGTATTAAATAATACTGTTGCGTCCCCCATACCCTGACGAGGTGGTATTGGGAACGTCCTCACCTAGAATTCCATCTGAAGGACTTCAGGTCGACTTCCTAGGACGAGTCACACTTCATTCCTTCACACACAAGCTTATGTAAGCCGCACGTTCCTTGCGGAGCAAGGAACTTGCAAGGTGCAGGGACTCCTTATCTCGAGTGCTACACACTCGGATTCTGAGTCCCAGGGGCAAAGCCGAAGCCAGTAGGCTGGGACTTACCACCCTACCTAAGGGTTAAGTCACCCCATGTAAATAGCGTGGTTTGTATTTCGGTTACGGAACAAATTACGAATTCGGAGATAATTTGTATTTTTCCTAACCATACAAACCTTAGCTATTTACACATACTTGCCCGCCAGCCCTGTCCCCCGTGAAGTCCTACCTCTAAGCGAAGTGAATCAGTTCACCGGTGTGTGAGGGGGGAGGGGTAGTTAGCTACCCCTCCCCTACCCCCTCGCTAACTAGCGAGGGGGTAGTTAACCTTCGTTAAAAATCTAATGGCTCGACATTTCAGCTACGCCGAAAGTAATACCCCATGTAAATAGCTAAGGTTTGTATGGTTAAGAAAAATACAAATCTCCGAATTTGTCCTTTTTTAATCTATTGTGTGCCGTCGTAGGGAACCTACAGCTATATAATTGTTCGTTAAGTATGCAATAAAATTTAATTTTATAATGAAAATCCATATTTTTAGTCTAGGTACAAAGAGAACTAGCCTTGTAGCCCAAATTTCTTTGCCAGCTCCACCTACAGGGGTACCTTAACTTAGTTTCTTCCCTGTTACTTTACTTGTGTCATAGAGATGTTATGTCTCTGTTCTGAACCTCTCTGCAATTGATAGACGATTTTCTCATCTACTCTCACTGGGAGAAGCTCCTCTCAGTCAACGATGACAGGATATTACTCGGTCTAGAGTTATATTTTTAAACTGAACTGTTTACCTCCTAGTGAGAGTTTTTTATGATAATGAGGAGCTTCGAGCAGTCTTGTACTCCTGGGGAACTCGAGGCACTTGCAGGGGACATCACATGATTTCTCAGGTCCCTCAAGATTTGAATCATGCATCTGATAAAGATCTGATGTTCTAGACAGTCTTATTCCTTGTCCTTCATGGCAAAGCAAGTAGGCGAATTTCATAGAATTTCTTATGTCATCAATCATACTGAGGGAGAGAAGTTGGTTTCATTCTATTTTGTTCCTGAGCTGACAAGGGGGAGTTCCTTCTGCTCAGTCTCTCATACCCCGGACTATGGAGGATCTGCGAGGTAGTATAGTACTTTGGCGAGTGTGCCTCAGCGCGATCACCTTTTGGGGTGGGTCAGAACAAGGATGAGCTTGCTTGAGCTTAGGCGAGCGTTCCCATAGTATTTGCTTTGGACAGGCTTGCCCGTGTTCTCAGGGGTGACGCTCGGACGAGTGTTTCTCCAGCGTGCTTACCCCTCAGGTGGGTCAGTGAGAGGAAGCATTCCTCCATCCTGTCCTCTCTGAGTACGCTGACCCTTCAGGGACCTTTGGCAGGTGTCTTTGCAAGTGCGAGAGGTAGTCCTTATTGGGAGTCATCTACCCAGGTAACTTAGAAGCGCCAGAGCAACTTGTCGCTTGAGCACTATAGCCCTTCGGTGCACACTGATGATTCATTTAGCAACCATTCAGCGGGCAGATGGTTTTCCCTGTGCCCCTAGGCTTTCTCGCAAGATTTGCCAAGTCTTCAGTGCGGACAGGGTTAAGCTTTCTCTTGATGGAGCTTCTGTAGTCTCTTCCCCCTTGAGTGTCATCAACGGCCTGTATGACAAGGTACTGTAGAAGGCAAACTTGAAGTTCTTCCTTCTCTTCTGCCTCATCTCTTTGAGTGTCTTCACTGGTGCTTCTTAAGGAGACCAAGTTGAAGATGTCCAAGAAGACATATTAATAATGGTCACATAGGCATGACTCTGTTCTTCTCTCTGTAGGAGAAACACTGCAATACTGTACCAAGACACTCCCTTCATAAGTGCTGAAAGATGTCCCATAGCATGAAGGAACGTCGATGCATGTGATGGTGTATGTGATCAATGAGCAGTGTAAAGGTAATGATGTTACCAGACTGCCTCATCTCAGCTGACCTACGATCACCTCAGGCATGGTCGCCACATACACAATATCGGCGATTAGTGCTTCCGTATCACAACAGGTCTCAACTCAATCTGTCATTGCTTGAGTGGTTTCCGTGTAACCAATTACTACAGTTTCTGTCTTCTACAAACTTGCCGGACACCACACTATCAGACACCTTGCAATTGTATCTCTTGTGCCTGTCCTCCAGTTACTTCCAGGTTACAGAACGTCTGGCATCTGCTTCGTTCCAGTTTTCCAGTCTACAATACCAGTGAAAGAGGAAGCTTTAATTATTCTCATAGCTTGTACGGATTATGAGATCTTCGCTTCATATGCACCAGTGTTTCCTTGTGGTCATCCCCTCATGTTTCGTTCGCACAGGAACTTTCTGATTATTTTCTCTCCCCTCAAGACAGGATTCCTGACACTTTTTTCCTACGATTAACGTTTCCTATGTGATTGGTTGTGAGGCAAAATCGGGAACTATGCAATCAGGAACCATATGCTTAGAACTTATGTTTGTTCATCAGATGATTGTTACTTTCAAGTTACCAGGAAACTAGTATACCTACCAACTATTACCGGTTCCTTCCCAGTACAGTACAGTCAAACCTCTAGCTACGAAAGAATCGCCTTACAAAATTTTCACTTCACGAAAGGAGATGCGAAGAATTTTAACGACTCGGTTCACGAAAAATGTTTCGGACAACGAAGGAGTATGGAGCGGGAGACCGACTGTATCCGAGACGGATTTTAAAGTTCACCCGCCGCCAGCCCGTAAACTCGCTACCATCCTCCTGTGTTCCCATTGGTTATCTCCCTACTCGGATGCTAGTCACCACCATGAGATCCTGCTCTCTTATTGGTCGGCATCTACTGTACTGTATCCCATCATGCATCTACGCATCGGCGTTCCTATGTCTTCTCGTTCCGGCAACGGTATCTTATGCATTGACTTAGTGTTTGTGATTTTGCTTTGTTCTGTAACCGAAATACAAACCACGCTATTTACATTGGGTTTACCTTTCGGTGTAGCTGAAATGACGAGCTAATAGTTTTTAACGAGGGTTAACTACCCCCGCGCTAGTTAGCGGGGGTAGGGGAAGGGATAGCTTGCTACCCCTCCCCCCCACACACCGGTGATTTGCTTCACTTCACTTTTGGCTCCGGCGATGAACAGACTTGTCTGTCCATCGTCCTCGTTGACAGCCTTAAAATTTTTCTGCTTTTTCTTTCAGTTTGTGTGTGTGTGTTTAGAAGTTGATCACCTTTTTTGTTCACTATGCGCAAGTGCCCTGGAATTGCCGGCCGCCCTTGCGGTACTTTTATGTCGGCGGTGTACACAGATCCTCACACCCTTTGCCCGCTGTGTCGAGGCCGACGGTGTGATAAAGAGAATACGTGTAGTGAGTGCAGGGAGTGGTCTGCCTCCCAGTGGGAGAGGTTTGGCCGCCGGCGTAAGAAGAAGTCCAAGAGAGACCGTTCTCCTTCCGGGGTTGCCTTGAAGGAGGAAGGCTCTCGGGACTTCTTTCGCCGCCCAAACCTCCTCCGAAGCTCCCCCTCGTTCGGCTCCTAAGGAGAGTCTGCCGAGTGGGAGCGCAGGCCCTAGTTCTGTTTCTCGACCTTGGATTGGGGGAGAGGGCGTCGCCTCCCATAGCGGGGCGGTTCCTCCTCCTCCTCCTCCGGGGGAGGTTGTTGTTAATGAATCTTTGTCTAACGATGATCTTTTTCAGATTTGGGCTTCCCTGGGGCTTAAGGGCCTGCCCTCCAGGGTATCCCTGATTGACCTTGTTCAGTTGGGGGCCGCTGTTAAGCAGTCGCCGGTGATAGCAGAGGTAGACCCTCTGTCTATCGTCGACGTCGTGGTGACAGAGGCTTCCGACGGGGCAGGTCAATCCTCTGCAGGTACTGTTGGTGCTGACGGCTCTCCTCCCCCTTCCGTACATCCTTAGTAGGGGGAAGGGAGTCCCGCGGGCTCTAATGCTGCCAAGCCTCCCTCTAAGGGGAGTGCTTTGACTGAGACTCCCCTTCGGAGGACTGATGGTCCTGACGATCTTCCTCGTGGCCGCCTTCGCCGTAAGGCTCACCGTCCGCTGCGTCGCAAGGGCCTCTCGTCTCCTTATAAGGATGCTAAGAGGCGCCTTTTTGAATCTTCACCTCCTTCCTCCAAAGGGGACTCTCCTCGCCGTAAACAGCCTGCAGCTCCAGCTTCCTTAGACCTCTCTGGGTATCGGTCTCCTACGCCTTCCAGACCTTCAACTTCTGGTGCAGATGTTCAGCAGCCTGACCTCGTCACCCGACGAGCAACGGTCCCTTCGGGGCAAAGGGATTCTTCCCTTGTGCGTCAGGGTTCCCCTGCGCACCCTTCTGCAGTGTTAGCGCACAGGCGCTCTCCTGCTCGTCAGCGCACAGGCGCTCTCCTGCTCGTCAGCGCTCTCCTGTTTGTCAGCGATCTCCTGTTCGCCAGCGCTCTCCTGATGATCGCCCCTCTTCTCGCCCCTCTTCTCGCCAGTGCTCTCCTGAGGACATCCTTCAACCTGCTGTTCCTGTTGAGCGCCCAGCACGCCAGCGTTCCCCTGCTCGCCCTTCTGCAGTGTTAGCCAACAGGCACTCTCCTGCTCGCCAGCGCTCTTCTGACCGTCAGCGCTCTCCTGTTCGTCAGCGCGCTTCTGATGACCATCGCCCCACTGCTCGCCAGCGCTCCCCTGTGGACTCCAAATATCTTGCAGTTCCTGTTGTGCGCCCCGCGCGCCATCAGTCTCCTGAGCGCCCTCGCGATCCTCAGCTTGTTCCTGCACAACATCGCTCGCGTTCTCCAGCGCGTACAGTGGTACCTCTACATACGAATTTAATCCGTTCCAGAACCAACTTCGGATGTAGAAAATCTTCGGATGTCGAAACGAATTTTCCCATAAGAATACATTAAAATAGGATTAATCCGTGGTTGAGCCCAAAAACCTATGATAACTTCTTAATAAACTACTACACATAATTTTCCCATGAGAATAATGAACACTAAATTAGATAATAGATATGTAAATAAGAAGAATAGACATGTAAATAAGAAGAATTAGCAAAAAATGATAAATAAGAAACAGGTTTTTAGCGTCACTTTACCTTAGAAACTCCAGCGCAGGTGTTGTTAGTCTTGCTACGCAGAGAGGAGACGGACGGGAGGCGAGGAGGTAGAGAGGTTAACTACGATAAACATACACTACCGTAACTTATTCTAACTTACACTAAGTGAACTTTAACATAACTTAGCTTATTTTTTTTTATTTTTATATTTTATATTTATTTTTACGTTTACTTTTTTTCTTTTTGATGATTACGTAATTTTAATCACTTTCACTCTCTGCATTTAAAATTGACTGAATTTCTTTCGCTTCACTCTTTTCTGTTTTCTTTGTTTCACTTTCTTCCGCTTCACTCTTTGCCGTTTTCTTGGAATCACTTACATCCTCTTCATCGCGAGTTCGCTTCGCAGTTTTTTTAAAGAAATTATCGATAGATAATTGCTTGGTACGGCTTTTCAGAATGTTTCGTAAGTGAGTTAGGCAAACATCATCGAATTGAGAAACTACACGACAAACCTGCAATTTCTTTGGATGGTATTTGTCGATGAAGTCAACCACGTCTTGATATTTTCCTAACACCTCTTTTATATGCGCCAAACCTAACACATGTTCTACCTCCTCGCTCCCTTCCTCGTCATCACTCATGTGCTCCGACATAGCATGGAGTTCCTTGAGCTCATCCGTGGTAAGTTCGTCGGGATGTTCGGCGACGAGTTCCGTAACGTCATCTGCGTCGACCTCCAGACCCATGGACTTGCCAAGGGAGACGATTTCCTCTACGGCTTCCGCTGCACTGACCACGGGATCAGGTTCGGGGTCAAAACCCTCGAAATCTCGGGGAGAAACTGCATCAGGCCACAGCTTCTTCCAGGCAGAATTGAGGGTCCGTCGAGTTAATCCCACCCAAGCCTGATCTATGATCTTCAAGCAGTGCACGATGTTGAAGTGGCCCCTCCAAAATTCACGCAAAGTTAAGTTGGTGTTTTGCGTGACATTAAAGCACTGCTTAAATAAGTGCTTGGTGTACAGCTTCTTAAAATTAGAGATGACTTGCTGGTCCATGGGCTGGAGGATAGAGGTGGTATTCGGTGGAAGATACAGCACCTTTATGAACTTGAATTCATCGAAGATATCATCTTCAAGTCCGGGGGGGTGAGCGGGTGCATTGTCAAGGCATAGCAGGCACTTTAAAGGCAATTTCTGTTCATGAAGATACTTCTTCACAGAAGGGCCGAAAACTTGGTTAACCCATTGCACAAAGAATTGCCTAGTGACCCAGGCCTTCGAGTTGGATCACCAGAAAACATGAAGCTGATCCTTATCGACGTTGTGTGCTTTAAAGGCCCTAGGGTTCTCTGAATGGTAAACCAGTAAGGGCTTGACTTAAAGTCCCCGCTAGCGTTGGCACATAGGGCAAGAGTCAACCGATCCTTCATTGGCTTGTGCCCAGGCAATTTCTTCTCTTCGGCAGTGATGTAGGTTCGACTCGGCATCTTCTTCCAAAACAGCCCGGTTTCATCACAATTAAACACCTGCTGCTCTACGTAGCCTTCTTCCTGCACGATCTTTTCGAAGTTCTTGACAAAGTCAGCTGCAGCCTTTGTGTCCGCACTAGCAGCCTCTCCGTGGCGAACAACTGAATGAATCCCGGACCGTTTCTTAAATTTCTCGAACCAGCCACGAGATGCCTTGAAATCATCTGAGGAAGGCCACTGCCGTCTCAATACACAAGGCCTGGGCATGCCGGCCGTGTGAGGGCTATGACGTAATAGCTTGCGTCGGTTGGTCCAAACTCAGTCTGCAATCTGTCTACATCCGAGCAATAGCCTCTAGCAATGCTCCCTTTGTGATTTGTGTTTTATCCTCTAATATTGGATTTCATGCTGGGCATCATGCAAGGTGAAAGTTACACATAGTTTACTTATTAGATTTACGGTAGTAAAATAAAAATGTTGTGTCTTATAAATGCTTTACACTGTCGTTTTATATACAAAAGCTGGTAATTCCAGCTTGGTATGTTCGAATACCTTGGGCAAATACTGTAAACTAAACTTACTGCATTGCTAGATCACTTGTTATATAGTCATTAATAACAAGATCTTCCATGAGAGAACAGGATGTAAGGCAGTTTTACACTGTAATGAAGTTGTAAATTGGGACGTGATAAAATTTTAAATATACCGTGACTGTTTTGTATCTCATGTGGCCGTACGAGAACGCGACAGTGTTTTTAATAATATAAAGGCAATGAGGAATGTTTTCTCAAAAATTATATAAC
Source organism: Palaemon carinicauda (assembly GCF_036898095.1). Taxonomy (NCBI): domain Eukaryota; kingdom Metazoa; phylum Arthropoda; class Malacostraca; order Decapoda; family Palaemonidae; genus Palaemon; species Palaemon carinicauda. The sequence goes on along the minus strand of NC_090736.1, from coordinate 141,105,195 downwards.
AATAACATTATCTGCCATAAAAGCAACAGGACGTAAGCAGTGTGACGAGATTCTTAAAATCTAAATAAGGGACTCCTTAATCAATGGCGTAGGAAAAAATTTTCCGTTGGTGGGGGGGGGGGCGCCTGCTTTTGAAATGGCACTCTCGCAATTTCTGCGTATCTGGCAGCAAATTGCAGCATAATAAAAAATGCAATTTTGGACAATTTTCATATGACCAATTGAAATTTTTACACAACGACTATCAACACCGGTAGGCCTACTTGATTAATTTAATAAAAACATATTGACGATGTTGATTCTTTGCTGTAAACTAAATCACAATATCTGTCAAGTCAAGGCTATCACTTTTCTAAGCATTCTATGTTTTTTTCTACGATTTAGTATAGATATAATTTGTTCGTCGCTTCCAATTTTATCGTTAAATCTTTAACACCTTTCACATTTTTTA
>NC_090736.1:140917244-141102244 GCF_036898095.1 Palaemon carinicauda | reverse complement strand
GCGCTATGAGCACCGACCACGCGTACAAGTATTGTTTACTTCGGGTGTCGAAAAAAACATTCGGGTGTAGAGTCGGAACGTGTTCGAATTGTACTTCGCGTGTCGAAAAATTCGGATACAACCGTACGACGAAAATTGCTTACTTCGTGTGTCGAAATGAAATTCTGGTGTAGAGTAAAAAATTTGCTCGAATTTTACTTCGGATGTTGGAAAATTCGGATGTAGATACATTCGGATGTAGAGGTTCTACTTCCAAAACGCATGTACGCCCACGCACCTCCTGTTCCTGTGCCTGTTTGTGAACGTTCGCCTCTGCGCCCCGCGCCGACTGTCCCTTCACAGGATTCCACGCGTCGCCCTCTTGCTCGCCAGCAATCACCAGCTCGCCAGCGATCACAGACGCATCAACATTCGCCTGCTCGTCAGCGATCTCCTGCGCGTCAGCGATCACCTGAACATCGGCGATCTCCAGACCGCCCGCGTGACCTATCGCCTGCGCGCAAGCGTTCTCCAACGCGCCGTCGCCCAGAAGATCTGGAAGGACATGGGTCGCCTTCTGTTAGCTCGCCCTCGCGCAGTCGTTCGCCTACGCGATCTACGCGCTATCGCTCGCCAACGCGCCATCGCTCGCCAAGACGCCATCGCTCGCCAACGCGCCATCGCTCGCCAAGACGCCATCGCTCGCCAACGCGCCATCGCTCGCCAAGACGCCATCGCTCGCCAACGCGCCAACACGCCATCGCTCGCCTACGCGCCAGCGTTCACCAGCGCACCACCGATCGCCTGCTCGCAATCGCTCTCCCACGCGCTACAGATCTCCTGAACAACGTCGTCAGCGATCATCGGAGCGTTCTCGCTCGCCCGCGCGTCAACACGCTCCCTCGCCGACGCGCCAACGTGTTTGTTCACCGGCTCACCCATGCGCTCGTTCGCCTGTACGCCCTCGCGCCCACTCGCCTGCGCGGCCGCTTGCCTGCGCGCCCGCGCGACCACCGTTCGCGCCGGATTTCGCAGCCCGTGACAGCAGCAGGAACGCATGTCGCCAGACCATGCTCAGGATCGCCTCCACCAAAGCGCAGGACTCTTGTGCAGGATAGGGAAGACACTTCAGAGAGGTTAGTGCAACTTTCTTCCCCTTTTCCTTTTCAGGCAGGTCCAGTGGTGTCCACTCCGAAGGATCGCCTGATCCCCTTCCCTCCAGCGGGGATTTCGGACTCTGTGTCCGTGGAGCGGCAGACTTGGTTTGGTCCTCTGATGCGGGCGTTAGTGAAGGCTATGAAGCCAGCACTCGCCGATCAAGGTCACAAGCCAACGACAGCCTCACCCCCGCTGAAGAGAAGGAGAGGAGTGGACTTCGTGGTGACTTCCCCCAGGGAGAAGTTGGTTCCTAAGAGGTCTGTCAGGAAGGCCCCATCCCCTTCGCAGGAGTTTTCTCCTTCTCCCGTGGACGAGCTTTTCCGTCCTCGGGTGAGTCCAGTGAGGTGATAGTCTCCCCCTCGGCACCAAGGGGGGAGCCTTCCCCTCATAGAGGAGAATCGTCTCGCGCGGAAGGTGCTCTCCGAACCTCTTTGTTGGGATCCTGTATCCTTCCCAGGAAGGAATCCAAGGACTCCAAGACCATCCCGAAATTGTCTTCAAGGATTCGCCAGGAACCCGCTGCTCCCCGGGAGAACGTCCACGCTTCACCCCAGGAAGAGATTCCGGGGACGGGAGACTTAGCTGCCAGCCCGCAAGGAGGAGACCAGCAGGAGTCTGAACATGCCTTCTGGGAGGTCCTGAGCCTGATGAGGCAACTCAAAGGGTTCATGGACCCCGTGATCGCCCCCCGAGAAGGCAAGGACACGGTCCTGGACCATGTGTTCAATGTTCAGAAGGCCCCTAAGACCAGTGCGGCTCTGCCCTGGTCTCGGGGATTGAAGAGTGCCAGAGCCAGGGCCAATGCCCAACTCGCGACTCTTGCTTCCTCCAGTCGTTCCTCTGCCGGGAACAAACTCATCCCACCTCCTCGTCTCTAGCAGAGGAGGTATTTTGAGATCTTGGGTGAGTCTAGTCTCGCTCTTCCTCTCCATCACTCCGTAGAAGAGCTGGCTAAGGGAGTTCCTTTCGAGAAGCTCTCCGCCCGGCAGGTGTAGTTCTCGGCGTTGGAGATCCTGAGCCATGAGAAGGTCGCGAAGTGTGCCATGTAGGCCACTTTGTGGCTGGATATATGGCTAGGAACTCTGGGCATCCTATTGCGCTCCGAGGACTTGTCTAAGGAGACCAATAGGAAGGCCCTGGAGACCTTCTTACTCTTGGGCACCCGCTCTATCGAGTTCCTGGCACACCAGGTCACCACCCTGTGGGCCAACTCGGTATTGAAGCAGCGCGATGCGGTGACCGAGAAGTTCCACCCGAAGGTCCCCGCTGTGGATGTCTGTAGGCTCAGACATGCTTCCCTACTTGGGGAGAATCTGTTGGAGCCACAGGATATGGAAAGGACGGCTGAGAGGTGGATGAAATCTAGCCAGGACTCCCTCCTCCATAGGGCCCTTACAGCTCGGCCCTATAAGCCTCCAGCTCTGCAGCAACAGCAGCAGCAGCAGCCTCGTAAGGCACCGAAGCAGCCACCGGCAGCTAAGAAAGTGGTGTCTAAGCCCCAGCCCTTTCCAGCCAAGGTCAAGAGAGGCGGTAAGTCCTCCAGGGGAGGCAAGGCTCCTAGAGGGAGCGGCCGCGGCCGCAAACACTAGGAGTGGCAATTCCCCCCGCGTGTCCACCTATGGGGGGATGCCTTCAACGTTGCGTGCACAGGTGGCAGCAACACGGGGCCGATGCTTGGACGGTTTCTGTGATTGGCCAAGGGTATCGCGTCCCGTTCATAACATCTCAATCTCCCCTGACAGCGAATCCAGTGTCGTTGAGCTCCTATGCCATGGGATCGGTAAAGGGGCTAGCCCTTCGGGCAGATGTCGAGACCATGGTCAAGAAGGATGCTCTCCAGGAGGTTGTCGACGGCTCCCCAGGCTTCTTCAGTCGACTCTTTCTTGTAAAGAAGGCGTCTGGAGGCTGGAGACCTGTCATCGACCTCTCGGCTCTGAACGGGTTTGTCAAGCAAACTCGGTTCAGCATGGAGACAGCGGACACGGTCAGACTTGCGGTGAGACCTCTAGACTTCATGTGCACACTGGATCTAAAGGACGCGTACTTCCAGATCCCAATCCATCCGTCTTCCAGGAAGTACTTGAGATTCTGCCTAGACAACAAGATCTACCAGTTCAAGGTGCTGTGTTTCGGTCTCTCCACAGCACCTCAGGTGTTCACCAGAGTGTTCACCCTGATTTCATCTTGGGCGCACAGGAACGGCATCCGTCTCCTCCGTTATCTGGACGACTGGCTGATCCTAGCAGACTCGGAGTCGACCCTTCTTCGGCACCGAGACAGGCTTCTGGGTCTTTGCCAGGATCTGGGGATCGTGGTAAACCTCGAGAAGTCCTCTCTGCAGCCGTCCCAACGACTGGTTTATCTAGGCATGCTGATAGACACCAATCTCCACAAAGCTTTTCCATCAGAAGACAGGATAGCAAGGCTGAGGAGGGTGGCGGAACCCTTCCTCAGGCGAGAAGAGCTTCCCACCCAATCGTGGTTGCGTCTCTTAAGTCACCTGTCTTCTCTGGCTCGTCTGGTTCCAAACGGCCGCCTCAGGATGAGATCCCTTTAGTGGCGGCTCAAGTCCCGGTGGAATCAGGGATCCGATTCCCCGGACGTACAGGTCCCGATAGGATCTTTGGAACGGACGTACCTGCGGTGGTGGCTGGTCGACGAGAACCTGCGAAAGGGAGTGAGTCTTCTCGTTCTCCACCCGGAATTGACTCTGTTTTCGGACGCGTCAAAAGAAGGGTGGGGGGCGCACGTTCTGAACCAGAGGACCTCAGGCCTTCGGTCAGAATCAGAAAAGTGCCTGCACATCAACCTGCTAGAGCTGAAGGCCGTTTTCCTGGCTCTTCAACAGTTCCAACGGACCCTGGCGGGTCACTCCGTGGTGGTGATGAGCGACAACACCACAGTAGTGGCTTATATCAACAAGCAGGGAGGCACTTTTTCGCAGCAGCTATCCCATCTTGCAGTAGAGATTCTGAGGTGGACCGAAGTCCACTCGATAACACTATCAGCTCGCTTCATTCCTGGCAAGAGGAATGTGCTCGCCGACAGTCTGAGCAGGGCTTCGCAGATAGTGAGTACCGAGTGGTCTTTGGATCCTCAGATAGCCAACAAAGTCTTGACTTTGTGGGGTTCCCCGACCGTGGACTTGTTCGCGACAGCGTTGAATTTCAAGCTGCCCCTGTACTGCTCCCCAGTCCCGGACCCCAAGGCTCTCTGGCAAGATGCTTTCCAACAACGGTGGGACAACATCGACGTGTACGCCTTCCCACCGTTCTGTCTGATGAGAAGGGTGCTCAACAGGACCAGACTATCGGTCAACTGTTCGATGACTCTGGTAGCTCCGCTATGGCATCACGCGGAATGGTTCTCGGACCTTCTGCAGCTCCTGACGGAGCTCCTGAGAGAACTTCCTCCACGACACGAGCTTCTCAGACAACCCCACTCCAACATCCCTCACAAGGCCGTGGCCTCGCTTCGGCTTCACGCCTGGAGACTGTCCAGCGTCTCCTCACGGAGAGAGGCTTTTCGCAACAGGTTGCGGAGAGAATGTCTCGGCACCTGCGAAAGTCCTCTGAGGGAGTCTACCAGGCGAAGTGGAGAGTCTTTTGTGTTTGGTGTCGTGGGAGGGGTATCTCTCCACTCGATGCCACTATTCCAGCAATAGCGGAGTTTCTCGTATATCTGCGGGAGGAAATGCGCCTTTCTGTCTCGGCAGTGAAAGGCTATCGCTCAGCCTTAAGCTTGGCTTTCAGGCTGAAAGGCGTGGACATTTCTTCCTCGCTGGAACTCTCTCTACTCATACGTAGCTATGAGCTTACCTGCCCCCAGTCGGAAGTGAGACCTCCTCCTTGGAACGTGGTTCGTGTCCTCAGGGCTCTTAAGAGACCTCCGTTCGAACCATTACGCCAGGCCTCCGATCGCCACCTGTCTTGGAAGACGGCTTTCCTGCTCGCTTTGGCTTCGGCCAAGCGAGTTAGTGAACTTCATGGTCTCTCGTACGACATCGCCCATTCAAGGGGATGGGGGGAGGTAACGTTCAGGTTCGTCCCTGAGTTTGTTGCCAAGACTCAGAATCCTGGGGTGCCGGATCCTCGGTTCGACTCTTTCAGGATCGCGAGTCTCCGTTCTGTAACAAGCGACCCAGACCAGTTGCTACTATGTCCAGTGAGGTGTCTGAGGTACTACTTGAAGAGAACAGCTGCAGTCCGTCCTCAAGTGCGAGCATTGTTTGTAAGCACAGGCAGGACGAAGAGGAGGGTCACCAGGAACACCATCTCCACTTGGATTCGAAGGGTTATCCACCACGCCTTGAATCCAGACCCTCCTCCGTCACGTCGCCCGAGGGTACACGACGTCAGGGGCGTTGCTACGTCCCTGGCCTTCAAAAGAAACTTCTCTGTGATGCAGGTGCTTCAAGCTGGTGTCTGGAAGCGTCAGACGACCTTCACAGCCCACTACCTGCAGGACGTGACCCACAGGAGCCTCGATACGTTTTCTATCGGTCCTGTGGTGGCTGCACAACAGCTGGTCTAACCTCAGGCTCCTTTATGGACAAGTAGCAGTAGGTTGAGGGCGTTGTTACCCGGTTTTAGTCTGCGTGAATGAAAGAGTATGTCTGACCCTTACTTCTTTCTTCATTCTCCCCTCTCTTGGGGAAGCAGCATCCTGGTCTTCGCATAGCTGACCTCGACCTCTGCAGGTAACCCATGCTTCCTTGTGCTCCTAGTATTAAGCTTAATACTGTCGCGTCCCCCATACCCTGACGAGGTGGTATTGGAAACGTCCTATCCTAGATTCCTATTTAAAGGTCTCAAGGTCAACTTCATGGGATGAGTCACACTTTCCTCCACACACAACTTATGTAGGCCACTCGTTCCTAGCGAAGCAAGGAACTTGTGAGGTGCAGGGGCTCCTTCTCTCAAGTGCTACTCACTGAGGGATTGAGTCCCCGGGAAAGCCGAAGTCAGTAAGGCTGGGGACTTTCCACCCTTCCTAAGGGGTAAGTCACCCAATGTAAATAGCGTGGTTTGTATTTCGGTTACGGAACAAATGACAAACTTGGAGATAATTTGTATTTTTCCTAACCATACAAACCTTAGCTATTTACACATATTTGCCCACCAACCCTGGCCCCCAAGTCAAGTCCTACCTCTAAGTGAAGTGAAGCAAATCACCGGTGTGTGGGGGGGGGGGGGGCGGGAGGGGTAGCAAGCTATCCCTTCCCCTACCCCCGCTAACTAGCGCGGGGGTAGTTAACCCTCGTTAAAAACTATTGGCTCGTCATTTCAGCTACGCCGAAAGGTAAACCCAATGTAAATAGCTAAGGTTTGTATGGTTAGGAAAAATACAAATCATCTCCGAATTTGTCATTTTGTAACAATTTTACAGTACGTACTGTTATCATGTGTGATTCTTATGATACTGTACATCATTAGCCATGGGTCCCAAGAAAGTCGCTGATGTCAAGGGAAAGAAGTGGATGATGTTTTCCATGGAGATGAAGATGGAAATAATCAAGAAATACGAGCCTGGCATGCAGTTAAGTGTGCTCAGGAAAAAATTTAAAAAGCAGGCAAAAACAAGCTTCTTTTGACGAATATTTTAGTAAGGCCTTTGGTAAAAGCAGACCAAGCGCCAGCTAAGAAACGAAAGTGGCAGTGATGAAGAAAATTCGTAATGTAATTAGATTTAGAAAATAGAAATCGTAAAATAAAAAAAATAGAAAAAGAAAAAAATGAAATTTTGTACGGAAACGTTTTCCGCTGTTTTCATCCTCCTCTACCGCCCCGCGTTTCGCTCTCGGACTTCGCCTCACTCCAAATGTAAGGTTCCACATTTTTGTTACTGTATTTTTACTGTTTGCTCTAATTAAACTAATTTTTATGGTTATGTTAATTTATTGAATGATCAAAATACAGTACTTTTCATATACAGTATTTAGTACTGTTTAGTGGTGCATATCCTTTTCATAATCATTTAATGTGGTGTTTTACTAGGGTCTGGAACGAATTAGGCTTTATTCATGTAGAGACGACTCACTACACGAAAAAATTACTTTACGAAACCCCTTATGGAATCAATTAGGCATCACTGTACTGTACTTCTGACGTGCAGAAACTGTTTCATGACCTAGTTCTTCAAATGCTTAGAGACCAATCCAGGATGTGATATCTTCCCATGCTCTTGAGATGTTACCAGACAACAAGATTTTCTAACTCGTTTCCACAATAGGGATTGGAAAAAGTAACTTCTCAGATCCGATCTCAGCCCTCCTCTTACAAACACCAAGATGCCACGTTGTGCTTGCTTGGTTGTCGGCAAGGATTCTCACCAACTAAGGATAGGTACTCTTGTGACTTTACTACATGTTGTATAGTGCTAAGTTCTCTTGTTTACTCTCCAAACTCTAAGGCACTTGGTGCCCCTTAGTTATGGAGAGCATGAGAGCAAGAAGCTCAGTCATTGAAGAAAACCAGCCAATGCTTGTTAATCCCTTCTTCCTCTACAGGTGTTTGCCTCTTTTCCATCACAGACCAGCTGGCAAGTATCTTAAGGGGAGAATGGATTCTGTGGAGAATGTCAAGAATCATTGACTTTATTCTGTTACCTAAGAAGACAGAGATATTCAAAACTTAATCTTCAATTATTAAGGTCATTGCATATATTTGTAAATTGCCAATGATACTACTTTTGTTGACAAGGCAGTTTCCCCAATGATTGCTCCAGTAGTTACTGAAGTGTTACTAATCAGCCACCAGTTCCCCTTTCCTTCTGGTTTTGTTGGAGCAGGCTTATGGGACAATCTAAACTGGTAGCTGCATGACTATCTTCATTGTGGGAACTCCTCTCCTCTGGGAAAAACGTCATCCACAGATGTATCTGTTAAGGGGGGGGAGGGGGACCCACTTGAGTAATATATACACCTGCTTTTCAACCTACCAGTAATACTTATAATGTGGCTACCCAGTTCCTTTGCAATATTTCCAGGGGATTTGGTAAAGCACCCATTAGTGTTGATGAATTGCAATGCTTGCGTTTGTAACTTACGTCAGTAAGAGGGCTCGATTCATAGACTCCTAACAAGCAGGTACACTTTTGGGAAGTCGACAACACCAGAACTATTTGCAAGGTTCATTCAGGAAGGAGGACTGTTCAACCATACACACTTGGTCGACTGGGTCTCGGTGTAAGGGGCAATTGTGATCCATACGTCCTTGCATGGCGTAAAGGCTTCTAATTTCAGGTTTTCACCATCACTTGACTGGCTCACCATTCAGTTGGACAGGAAACTTTGTGTTCTACTACCCAGTCCCAGTATGATAGCAGCATTCAAGGATTTCTTCCAATATCCCTAGAAATTTTATAAAGCTCATTCTTTCCAGTCGTTTTACCATTTTGCCGATAAGTTGGCTGTTTTTTTAAGACATCTAGGCTCAGCATGACCCTGATAGCTACCAACTGGTCTCATGTTGAATGGTATCCAAATCTGTTTCCTGTCTTCATTCCCCTGGGAAGTGCGTCAATCTTCACTGTGAAGGGTTCAGGAGTTTGTGGTCTGGACCTAGAACCCTGCTGCTCACAACTTCAAGTCCTTCTGCATCATTTCCCTACAAGAAGTGACCAGCAGACACAGGATGGCTTGTCTTCATCCTAAGTATACACTGTGACTCCTCCTATAGTGACGGAGGGAATAAGAAAAAATATCTTGGAAAACTTTTTTTTTCTGCCTTCATGGAACATTCAGATGAGCTTTTCTTGCAGGCGAAGAAAAGAAAATATCAACATGGATTCAAGCGCATGAAGTCAATTATATCAGATTTATCCCAGCACTCAGGAAGAACCTGTCAAGTGCAGTTTTTATACACAAGAGTGGGGTAACAAGAGACAAGTTTCTTTGTCCATTACTTATGAGGGTATAATTCACAGGTCCCTAGATACCTGTAGGTTATCTTTGGCCCATCAGTACGTGCACAACAGATCAAGTAGGAAACCTAGTGCCTTTCCGGAACAGAAACATCGAGTCTTAAGATAGCAGTCACAACGTAAGTATAGAGTGAGAGGTAAGATCAACTAGCCCTTCTACCTAGTCTTTCTTACCCTTCCTTGTGCTGAAGCAGTCACTCCTTAATTTGCTGGATTGGATACTAGATTGAGGAAGCCACTTGATCGAGCAACATTTCTTAACAAATATGTTTAGTTTATTGGTACCTCCTCCATCCTCTCAGACAAAGGGGAGGAATTCTTAGGCCAAATGTAAGCAAACCCATTTCGCATAAATGAACGCATTCAGACAGTGCTTCCCCTTAACAGATACAGTACAGTATAGGTTCTTTCTTGACTGTCTACCAGTCCCCGGTAGTGACCAAATCTAACACCTGGTTTGACATCTCCCCAGAAAGTAAGCTAGGCAGTTATGGGGGACTTCCTCCCTCCTAAGCATAATTCTCCTTTGTTCCGTAACCGAAATACGAACCACGCTATTTACATTGGGTTTACTTTCGGCGTAGCTGAAATTGACGAGCCAATAGATTTTAACGAGGGTTAACTACCCCCGCGCCAAGAAGCGGGGGTAGGGGAAGGGGTAGCTTGCTAAACCCCCCCCCCCACACACACACCGGTGATTTGCTTCACTTCACTTTTGGCTCGGACGATGTGCAGACGTGTCTGTCTATCGTCCTCGTTATTGACAGCCTTAATCTTTTCTTTGCTTTTCCTCAGCTGTGTGTTTGAAGTTGGCCTCGTCCTTTGGTATTCATCATGCGCAAGTGCCCTGGGATCGCCGGCCGCCCTTGCGGTACCTTCATGTCGGCGGTGGATACCGATCCTCACACCCTTTGCCCGCAGTGTCAAGGTCGACGGTGTGATAGGGAAAATACTTGTAGTGAGTGTAGGGAGTGGTCTGCCTCCCAGTGGGAGAGGTTTGCCCGCCGGCGTAAGAAGAAGTCCAAGAGAGACCGTTCTCCTTCGGGGGTTGCCTTGAAGGAGGAAGGCTCTCGGGACTCTTCTTCCGCCGCCCAGACCTCCTCCGAAGCTCCCCCTCGTCCGGCTTCTAGTGAGAGGCTGCCGAGTGGGAGCGCAGGCCCTTGTTCTGTTTCCCGACCTCGGTGTGGGGGAGAGGGCGTCGCCTCCCACAGCGGGGCGGCTCCCCCTCCTCCGGGGGAGGATTTTGATAATGTTGATCCTGTGTCTAATGATGATCTTTTTCAGCTTTGGGCTTCCTTGGGGCTTAAGGGCCTGCCCTCCAAGGAAGCCCTGTTTGACCTTATTCAGTTAGGGGCCGCTGTCAAGCAGTCGCCGGTGATAGCAGAGGTAGATCCTCTGTCTATCGTCGACGTCGTGGTGGCAGAGGCTTCCGACGAGTCTGGTCAAACCTCTGCGGCTCCTGATGTTGATGACGGTGCTGAAGGCTCTCCTCCCCCTTCTGTACATCCTTCGGAGGGGAAGGGGGTCCCACGGTCTCTCCTGCGGCTAAGTCTCCCCCTCGGGGGAGCGCTCTGACTGAGACTCCTCTTTGGAGGACTGATGATCCTGACGACCTCCCTCGTGGCCGCCTTCGCCGTAAGGCTCATCGTCCGCTTTGCCGTAAGGGTCTCCCGTCTCCCTATAAGGGTGTCAAGAGGCGCCTTTTCGAGTCTTCTCCTCCTCCGTCCTCCGATGGTGACTCCTCACCGGGAGCAGACTGTAGCAGCCGCGTCCTTAGACCTCTCCGGGGATCGTTCACGTTCTCCCACGCCTTCCAGACCTTCTACTTCCTGTGCAGATTGCCAGCAGTCTTCTGATCTCGTCAGCCGACGGGCTCCAGTCCCTTCGGGGCAAAGGGATGTCGCCCACGGTGTGGGCACTTTCCTTGCTCGTCAGGGTTCCCCTGCGCGCCCTCCTGCACGTTCACGCGTAGTAGCACACCAGCGCTCTCCTGCTCGTCAGCGCTCTCCTGTTCGCCAGCGCTCTCCTGTTCGCCAGCGCTCTCCTGTTCGCCAGCGCTCTCCTGTTCGCCAGCGCTCTCCTGTTCGCCAGCGCTCTTCTGATGGTCAACGCCCCACTGCTCGCCAGCGCTCTCCTATGGACAACGAACATCCTCCTGTGCCTGCTGCGCGCCCAGCGCACCAACGATCTCCTGAGCGCACTAGATCTCCTAATCGTCAACGGGCACCTGCGCTTCCAGTTCCTGACACGCGCCGTGTGTGCCCACGCTCGCCCACGCGCCCTAGAACTCCGGTTCAGGACATGGGCAAGGACTCAACTTCTCCTCGCCCTCGCGATCCTGCTCGTCAGCTTTCTCCTGCGCAGCAACGTACGTGGTCTCCTGCGCAGCAACGTGCGCGGTCTCCTGCGCGTACATCCAGAGTTCCTGCATGCACACGCACCCACGCGCCTCCTCTTCCTGAGCCCACTCGCGAGCGTTCGCCTTTGCGCGTCGCGCCGATAGCTCCTGCACAGTCTTCTACGCGCCGTCTTCCTGCTCGCCAGCGTTCTCCAGCGCGCCAGCGATCTCCGCCACGTCAACGTTCTCCTGCTCGTCAGCGATCTCCTGCGCGTCAACAATCACCAGCGCGTCAGCGCTCCCCTGAGTGCCGGCGATCTCCAGATCCCCCTTGTGATCCATCGCCTGCGCGCAAGCGCTCTCCTCTGCGTCAGCGCCCAGCAGATCCAGAGAAACATAGGTCCCCTGCGATCAGCTCGCCCACGCGCGGTCGCTCGCCTGCGTGTTCTACACGCCATCGCTCGCCAATGCGCCACCACACGCCAACGTGCCATCGCTCGCCTGCGCGCCAGCGTTCGCCAACGCGCCATCGATCACCGACTCACCATCGCTCGCCCACGCGTCACAGGTCTCCAGGACACTATCGGTCCCCTGTCCCTCAGCGGTCTCCTGAGCGCTCTCGTTTGCCCACGCCCTCTTAATGAGAGAATGCCTTGATGAAGTCATTGAGCTTCAGCACGGCATTTCATTCCCGTGCTGAAACTTGGTGACGGGCAAGAGGGCTCTCGAACTTGGGGAAATTGCTCCCCCAGTTCGAATCTAAATTTCTCTCTTTCACCTTTTTCTTTTTCTCAATATTACTTCGACCTTATCCTAATTTCATATACTTTCTTTAGTTTTGCTTTCCAAACTCTGAGAAAAATTTCCCTCTATATGTGTGTATATATTATGTACATATATATTTATTAATTTTTTTTTTTTTTCTCCTATGGCTTGGATGTTTTTACATACATTGTAGCCCCGGCGGGGATGTTCATACATCCTTTATTGCTGCCTGCTTTGATGAGTGGGAGGAGGTATCACGGTTGGGAGGTGTTTGCATTCAAAGCTATATGTGAGAGTATTGGATGATTTCAGCCATCCCGAAGATGGTTTGGACCTTTTTGTCGGAACTATTCTCAAGTGTTGGGTCTTCGGAAACAAGGGGGATCCAATGCTTGGGGTAGGACTCTCGGCTTTTGGCCGGAAGCCCGTCATTATAGATATGGGGAGGATGATTCCATAATTTCTTGGTCTCAGTCCTAACAGGCGGGTTCAGCTTACACCTGTGCCTCTATATCTGTTTTGATGCTATCCTTCGGGTAGGGTATGGAGTGGACCATCTGGGAAGTATACTCTCATTGTGCCGATAGTGGAGAGTCCAAATTTCCTTTCCGACGTGTGATGGCCTAACATTCTCGAGCAGGTACATCAAACTTACCCTTTTCTCTCTCTTTCGTCAAATGGATTCTTTAAGGAACGAACCCCCATCGCCTGGATACGCTGACTCTCCCCCGGCACTGTTGACGACCTCTGCTAATGTGATAAGGGAAAGCTCTGTTGATGACCTCGGAACGGGAAAGGACCATTCTACTGATATTTCTAAATCAAGTAATTTGGGTAACACGAGGAAACTTCGAATCCTCCATGTTACACAAATTTCAATAGAGACAAATTATGATGATCTATGTAAAGCATTTGAATGCTATGGATGCATAAAAGAAATAAGGATGAAACTTGAAGCTGAAACTTGGGATTCATGGATATCTTATAGTAGTTATGACGAAGCATTTAGTGCAATAAGTAACTTGAATAATATTAAAATTAATAACTTGAATGTCGCGGAAGCTCTCTGCGATAAGGTACCAAAAGATTTGGATGTGTACAGGCCTGCCGATTGGTTGGAAAAAGACGCAGATTTGGTTATGCCCTCCCAGAGAAATCCAAAACCACCGATGTGGCTTATAGCTGAATCAAAGGGGGTTACAGGGAATTATTTTAAAATATGCAAATTGATTCAGAAAAAAGTAAGAACTATTGCACCAGGCGATATATCTCGTTTCGGAAAAAATAGTTTCCTTATCCTTGCCAAATCCAGTACACAGTCGGTAATATTGTCCAATATGAAAATAAGTAATGATGACATTAAGTTAGATGTCAAACCCCACCTAAATTTTAGCTATGGAAGGGGCGTAGTTTTTAACAGAGATCTATATGATTTTACAGAGGAGGAGATACTGGCCATGTGTCCATTAAATGTATGGAAAGTTCATAAAGTCCCAGGTACATCGATGATAATCCTTACGTTCCAGGATGCTGATGTACCTTTTCATATTATTATCGAGAACGAAAGGATTAAAGTAAGACCCTTCAAGCAGAAGCCATTGCAATGCTTTAATTGTTTTAAATTGGGGCACCCGTCCAAAGTTTGCAAAAATGAGATGTGTGGTATTTGCTCCAAATCTTACCATGGAGAGTGTGCACTTGGAGCCAGGTGTTTAAATTGCAGCTCAAATCACAAATCCACAGACAAGAGCTGCGAGCTATATAAGTTGGAGGAAGCTGCCCTCAACAAATCAAACTTAGAACATATAAGTGTGACCCATGCCAAAAGACTATTAAATAAATCAAATACACATGCTAAGGCATTAAAATCAAACCAACCTAGCGCTGCCAATAGCTCAAAAAAAAGTATACTATCTGACAAAATGTCAAATAACGAGGTAACCATATTACCTCCTGAGGCTTTACCACGGTGTATTAACACTAGGTCATTGCCCATTGCTGTACAGCCTTCAGCCGCCATTACAAAAAATAATACAAACCCCTCTCAGGCCATGTCCTTGCCTGATCTGATGGAGGTTCCACTCAAGACTAACTTACCTGATGCACCTGTTGTGGGAAAGGTGCAAAAACCTCGAATCCCACCATCTATTAATCGTAAAAGAGAGAGACCTCCATCTCTCTCTCCACCCTCCATTAGAAACGTTAAGGTTATGACATCAAATAAATTTGATGTTTTGTCTGTTGATGTTTCTAATGAACCAGAAGATGAACTGAATAAATCAGAAATTCAAGTTGAGGTCCACCATCCACCTCAACAAATAGATAAAAAGAATACAAAGAAAAACACAAATGTAAAACCCAACATAACAAGACCACCTCTGAAGAAACCTACTGGTAATAATGTTAAATTAAAAACTGCTAATGGGAAGACCTCATCCAAGATGTCTTCCAGAAATAATCCATAGTTTTCTCCTCCATTTTGCAATGGAACTGTCAGGGTTTGAGGGCGAAATATGAAGAACTTAAGCTCCTAATTCATGAGCATTCCCCCATAATTGTATGTCTACAGGAAAGTATGCTTGATTCTAACACTCCTAGTCCTCGAGAGTATGTTAGCTATAGAACACCATATAATCAACAAGCAGGGAGCCATGGCGGAAGTCTCATGTACATTCGTCGAGATGTTCCCCAAATACCTATGTCTATACGTACAACCCTGCAGGCAGTTGTTGTACAAATTGATATAGGGAGAAAATATACAATATGCTCTCTGTACTTACCCCCAAATGATAATATTTTATATGATGATTTAGCAGAAGTCATTCAACAACTCCCTCAACCTTTTCTCTTACTGGGAGATATGAATGGTAGACATCCTTTATGGGGTGATGTTTTGGCCAACACAAGGGGCAATATTATCTCATCAATTGTGGAGAATGAGGATGTGGGACTCCTTAATACAGGAGAGCTCACACACTTCCATGTTCAGACAGGTACCTTGTCATGCATTGACCTTTCAATTGCAAGCTCTAACTGCCTTCTTGATTTTGATTGGAGGACATTAGATGATTGGCATACTAGTGATCATGCACCAATCATTATAAACACTAACAATGGTCCACCTTTACAGAGATCGCCACGATGGAATCTTGACAAGGCGGACTGGGAAAAATTTCGTGAGCTTAGCGAAATTGAGGGGGATGCTGAACAGGTTGAAAATATCGATGATGCCATAGACTTACTGAATGGAACTCTCCATACAGCAGGAGTCAATTCAATTCCCAAAACAACAGGGTTATTCAAACGACGACCAGTCCCGTGGTGGTCTTCAGAACTAACTGCCCTCCACAGAGCCACAAGAAGATCTCTAACACGATTGCGTAGACTCCGAACTGATGAGAATTTAATTATGTACAAGAAATGTAGAGCACAGTTCCGTCGTGCCATGAAAGAAGCAAGGTGCCAGTCATGGATGTCTTTTGTTTCCTCCATTAACAGTAGAACACCACCATCTGCTGTGTGGAGGAAAGTAAAAAAGATAGCTGGCAAATTCACCCCCAACCCACCACCAGTGTTGAAGGTGAATGGTCAGTATGTAACTGAAGCAAATGATGTTAGCAATGCCCTGGCTAGTCATTTTTCAAATGTATCCAGCAAGTGTGTAGGAGCCCCTGGTCACCAGTATAGGAGCGTTGAAGAAAAGAAAATTTTAAATTTTGCAACAAGAAGGGAAGTGTCTTATAATTCTCCTTTCACTGAAAGAGAATTTGATTCTGCACTTGCTCATTGCAATGATACAGCCCCTGGACCTGATGGAATTCCATATGCAATGATTAAACATGTACATTTTAATACAAAGATATTTATTTTAAGCATTATTAATAGAATATGGCATGATCATAGTTACCCAAGTGTTTGGGAACTAGCCATTATTTTAGCCTTTTTAAAACCCGGTAAAGACACGTTTTTAGCAGCAAACTATCGTCCTATTGCATTGACATCT
This sequence comes from Palaemon carinicauda, assembly GCF_036898095.1. Taxonomy (NCBI): domain Eukaryota; kingdom Metazoa; phylum Arthropoda; class Malacostraca; order Decapoda; family Palaemonidae; genus Palaemon; species Palaemon carinicauda. Next base: position 141,086,078 of record NC_090736.1, on the reverse strand, counting down.
TGTTTATGTAAAATCATGGAGAAGATGGTCAATGCAAGGCTGATATGGTACCTTGAAAAGAAAGGTATTTTATCACCGATTCAATGTGGATTCCGAAAAATGCACTCAACGACTGATGTGTTGATACGACTTGAGTCTTCTATTTGTGAAGCCTTTGCCTCCAAACAGCACCATGTTACAGTATTTTTTGACCTTGAAAAGGCATATGATACCACATGGAGATATGGTATACTTAAAACTATTCATGAAATCGGATTGAGAGGAGAGCTGCCACTATTTAATCAGGCATTTCTTTCACATAGAGTTTTTCAAGTGAGAGTTGGGGAAGCTCTATCAGAGAGTAAGTGCCAGGAAGAAGGAGTTCCTCAGGGTAGTGTGCTGAGTGTAACCCTTTTTGCACTAGCAATTAATGGGATATCCTCAGCAATTCCCCGGGATGTTCTCTCAACATTATTTGTGGATGATCTCTCCATATCATTTGCTGGAGCCAGAATGGCAACGGTTGAGAGAAAACTACAGCTCTCAATTGACAAAATTATCCAGTGGGCCGATATGAATGGATTTAAGTTCTCGACAAGTAAAACTACTATTGTACATTTCTGTCGTATCCGGGGAGCACATCCAGACCCGGATATATACATTAAAGGTAAAAGGAATCCATGTGCAAGAGAAGCTAAATTTTTAGGTTTGATATTTGATTGTAGGCTTACATGGGTTTCTCACTTAAAAGCATTAAAAGCTAAATGTGTTGAAGCTCTGAATATCTTAAAAGTATTGTCCCATACATCGTGGGGGGCAGACAGCAATACTATTTTAAAATTATACAAGCCCTTGATTTTTTCCAAAATTAGTTATGGTTGTGAGGTATATTCTTCAGCCACCCCAAGCCGGTTAAAAATATTAGACTCGATACATCATGCAGGTATTAGATTGTCTACTGGAGCTTTTAAAACCTCGCCTATCCCAAGTCTCCTTGTTGATGCTGGAGAGTTACCTCTAGACCTTTACCGAATGTCTTCCATTCTTCGGTATTGGTTTAGATTGCAAAGACTCCCTAACTCTCTAGCCTTTCAGACTGCAAGCCTTGTAAGACACGCATCATACTTTGAGTTGCACCCAAAATCTCCTCAACCTTATGGCTTTCGGGTGAAACGATTATTAAATAGTCTGGATATAATTAGAAATAAGGTACTTCCATTCAAGGTATCATCAACGCCTCCATGGAAGTTACCAGAGATATCTTTTTGTAAATATTTTATTGGAGATAAGAAGAATATGTCAGACCTAGAAGCCAGGTCTCTTTTTAATGAACATGTTAAAGAACATAGAGGATCAACTTTTATCTATACTGATGGCTCCAAATCTGATGCTGGCATTGGATTTGGAGTACATAGTAATGGTTTTAATTGTAGAGGTGCACTTCCTCTGACCGCTTCCATATTTACTGCCGAACTGTATGGCATATTAACCACTATTGAGAAAATAGCGTTGGAGAAGGAGGGTAATTTTACAATTTTTAGTGATGCAAGGAGTGTCCTTCAAGCCATGGAAGTTTTTAATTCTAATAACCCTCTAGTTTTAAAGATTTTAGAATGGCTTTTCATAATTGGACGGAGAGGTATAACAGTTCAATTTTGTTGGGTTCCAGCACATGTAGGTGTGTCCGGGAATGAGAAGGCAGATTCACTGGCTAAGGAGGCTGCATCCGAGTTGCTGCCAAGAAGGTATCCCATTCCCTGTAATGATTTCTTACCTGACATCAAGAAATTGGTTTGCAATAAATGGCAACAGCAAGGGGATAGTCAAGATGGCAATAAAATGAGGGAAGTAACAAATGACATATCTCCTTGGAGGTATAATATGATGCCCCGAAAATGGGTGATGTCTCTCTGTCGTCTCCGTATTGGTCACACTCGGTTGACACATGAGTTTCTGCTGAAGGGCCAACACCAACCGTATTGTGACGACTGTTTAGTACCTCTAACAGTAAGGCATTTGTTGACCGAATGCCCCAATTATAACAACTTGCGGAATAGATATTTGTTTGAGGCTCGAGGTGAGGGTGGCAGGTTCATCCTTGCCAAGATTCTTGGAAATGATGTGTCCTACCATGCAAGTGGCATTTTTAGATTTATTTCAGAAGCAGGTCTTCTGAAAAATATTTAACTTTTATGACATTCAATTTTTATGATTTTAATTGAATACTCTTTAGTTTTTTATTTTATTTTATTTTTTATTTTTGTATACATAAATTAAATGTTACCGGCGTCAATGACCTTAGATGTCAGGATGCCTGAAAACTTTAAATCAATCAATCGTTCGCCCACGCGCCAGCGCGTTCACTCGCCAACGCTCTCACTCGCCAGCTCACCCACGTGCTCACTCGCCTACTCGCTCACCCGCGTGCCTGTTCGCCCGCTCGCGATCGCTCCTGCGCTCGTTTGTCTGCGCGCTATTGCTCGCCTGTGCTCCAATAGCCCCTCGCGCGCGACTCTTTGATATCGCCCCTGCGCGAGCGTCAGCACGACCCCCGTTCGCGTCGGGTTCCGCAGCTCGCGGCAGCAGCAGGGACGCGTGTCGCCAGGTCGCAGTTGGAATCGCCTCCGCCTAAGCGCAGGTCTCTTTTGCAGGACAAGGAAGGACCTTCGGAGAGGTCAAGGCAACTTTCTTCCCCTTCTTTTTTGCAGGCAGGTCCAGTGGTGTCCACTCCAAAGGATCGCCCGATCCCCTTCCCTCCAGCGGGAATTTCGGACTCTGTGTCTGTGTCTCGGCAGTCTTGGTTTGGTCCTCTGATGCGGGCGTTAGTGAAGGCTATGAAGCCAGCACTCGCTGATCTAGGACACAAGCCAACGACGGCCTCGCCCCCGCTGAAGAGAAGGAAAGGAGTGGACTTCGAGGTGACTTCTCCCAGGGAGAAGTTGGTTCCTAAGAGGTCCGTCAGGGAGGCTCCGTCCCCTTCGCAGTCGTTTTCTCTTTCTCCCATAGACGAGGCCTTTCCGTCCTCAGGAGAGTCCAGTGCGGCGGCGGTCTCCCCCTCGGCACCAAGGGGGGATTCACCTCCTCGTGGAGGAGAATCATCTCGAGCGGAAGGTGCCTACCAGACCTCTTTGCTGGAGTCTTGTATCCCGCCCAGGAGGGAACCCAAGGACTCCAAGACGATGCCGAAGTCTTCTTTACAAATTCGTCAGGAACCAGCCAGACCCCGGGAGAACGTCCACGTGTCTCCCCAGGAAGAGCTTCCAGGGACAGGAGACTTAGCTGCCAGTCCGCAGGGAGGAGAGCAGCAAGAGTCTGAGCATGCCTTCTGGCAGGTCTTGGGCCTGATGAGACAGCTCAACGGGTTCATAGACCCTGTGATCGCCCCCCGTGAAGGCAAGGACACGGTCCTGGATCAGGTTTATGGAACTCAGAAGCCCCCAAAGGCCAGCGCGGCTCTGCCCTGGTCCCAGGGGCTGAAGAGTGCCAGAGCCAGGGCCAACGCTCAGCTCGCAGTACTCGCTTCCTCCAGTCGTTCCTCTGCCGGGAACAAACTCCTCCCACCTCCTCGTCTCCAGCAGAGGAGGTATTTTGAGATCATAAGGGAGTCTAGCCTTGCTCTTCCCCTCCACCATTCGGTGGAAGAGCTTACTAGGGGAGTTCCTCTTGAGAAGCTCTCCGCCCGGCAGGTGACGTTCTCGGCGTCGGAGATCCTGAGCCACGAGAAGGTCGCGAAGTGTGCCATGCAGGCCACTTCGTGGCTGGATGTCTGGCTAGGTTCTCTGGGCATCCTATTGCGCTTCGAGGATCTGTCTAAGGAGAGCAATAGGAAGGCCCTGGAGACCTTCCTCCTCTCGGGCACTCACTCCATCGAGTTCCTGGCACATCAGGTTACCAACCTGTGGGCCAACTCGGTGCTGAAGTGTCGTGATGCGGTGACCGAGAAGATCCATCCGAAGGTCCCCGCCGTGGATGTCTGCAGGCTCAGACACGCCTCCCTCCTTGGGGGGAATTTTTTTGAGCCCCAAGATATGGAACGAACAGCTGAGAGGTGGAGGAAGTCTAGCCAGGACTCCCTCCTCCAAAGGGCCCTTGCATCTCGGCCCTACAAACCTCCAGCTCCGCCACAACATCAGCAGCAGCAGCCTCGCAAGACACCGAAGCAGGCGCCGGCAGCTAAGAAAGTGGTGTCTAAGCCCCAGCCCTTTCCTGCCAAGGACAAGAGGGGCGGTAAGTCCTCCAGGGGAGGCAAGACTCCTAGAGGGAGCGGCCGCGGCCGCAAACGCTAGGAGTGGCAGTCCCCCCGTGTGTCCACCTGTGGAGAGATGCCTTCAAAGTTGCGTGCACAGGTGGCAGCAACATGGGGCCGATGCTTGGACGGTCTCCGTGATCGGCCAAGGGTATCGCGTCCCATTCACGACATCTCAACCTCCCCTGACAGCGAATCCAGTGTCGTTGAGCTCCTATGCCATGGGATCGGCAAAGGGGCTAGCCCTTCTGGCGGAAGTCGAGACCATGCTTTAGAAGGATGCTCTCCAGGAGGTTGTCGACGGCTCCCCAGGCTTCTTCAGTCGACTCTTTCTTGTAAAGAAGGCGTCTGGAGGCCGGAGACCCGTCATCGACCTCTCAGCTCTGACCAAGTTTGTCAAGCAAACTCCGTTCAGCATGGAGACAGCGGACACGGTCAGACTTGCGGTGAGACCACAAGACTTCATGTGCACACTGGATCTGAAGGACACGTACTTCCAGATCCCAATCCATCCGTCTTCCAGGAAGTACTTGAGATTCAGCCTAGACAGCAAGACCTACCAGTTCAAGGTGCTGTGTTTCGGTCTCTCCACAGCACCTCAGGTGTTCACCAGTGTGTTTACCCTTATTTCGTCTTGGGCGCACAGGAACGGCATCCGTCTCCTCCGTTATCTGGACGACTGGCTGATCCTAGCAGACTCGGAGTCGACCCTTCTTCGAGACTGAGACAGGCTTCTGGGACTTTGCCAGGATCTGGGGATCTTGGTAAATCTCGAGAAGTCCTCTCTGCAGCCGTCCCAACGACTGGTTTATCTAGGCATGTTGTTAGACACTAATCTCCACAAAGCCTTTCCATCAGACGACAGGATAGCAAGGCTGAGGAGGGTGGCGGAACCCTTCCTCAGGCGGGAAGAGCTTCCTGCCCACTTGTGGTTGCGTCTCTTAGGTTACCTGGCCTCCCTGGCTCGTCTGGTTCCAAACGACTGTCTCAGGATGAGATCCCTGCAGTGGCGGCTCAAGTCCTGGTGCAATCAAGGATCCGATTCCCCGGACTTTCTGGTCCCGATAGGACCTTCAGAACAGGTGGACCTGCGGTGGTGGCTGGTCGACGAGAACCTGCGAAAGGGAGTGGATCTTCTCGTCCTCCCCCCGGAATTGACACTGTTTTTGGACGCGTCAAAAGAAGGGTGGGGGGGCACATTCTGAACCAGAGGACCTCAGGCCTTTGATCAGAATCAGAAAAGTACCTGCACATCAACCTGCTAGAAGTAATGAAGGCCGTTTTCCTGGCTCTTCAACAGTTCCAACGGACCCTGGCGGTTGACTCGGTGGTGGTGATGAGCGACAACACCACGGTAGTGGCTTATATCAACAAGCAGGGAGGTACTTTTTCGCATCAGCTATCCCATCTTGCAGTAGAGATTCTGAGGTGGACCGAAGTCCACTCGATAACACTATCAGCTCGCTTCATTCCTGGCAAGAGTAATGTGCTCGCCGACAGTCTGAGCAGGGCTTCGCAGATAGTGAGTACCTAGTGGTCTTTGGATCCTCAGATTGCCAACAAAGTCCTGACTTTGTGGGGTTCCCCGACGGTGAATCTGTTCGGGACAGCTTTGAATTTCAAACTGCCCCTGTACTGCTCCCCAGTCCTGGACCCCAAGGCACTCTGGCAAGATGCTTTCCAACAACGGTGGGACATCATCAACGTGTACGCCTTCCCACCGTTCTGTCTGATGAGAATGGTGCTCAACAGGACCAGACTATCGGTCAACTTGTCGATGACTCTGATAGCTCCGCTATGGCATCACGCAGAATGGTTCCCGGACCTTCTGCAGCTCCTGACGGAGCTCCCGAGAAAGCTTCCCCCACGACACGAGCTACTCAGACAGCCACATTGCAACATCTTCCACAAAGCCATAGCCTCGCTTCTGCTTCATGCCTGGAGACTGTCCAGCGTCTCCTCACGGAGAGAGGCTTTTCGCAACAGGTTGCAGAGAGAATGTCTCGGCACCTGCGAAAGTCCTCTGAGGGAGTCTACCAGGCAAAGTGGAGAGTCTTCTGTGGTTGGTGTCGTGGGAGGGGTATCTCTCCTCTCGATGCCACTATTCCAGCAATAGCGGTTTCTCGTTTATTTGCGGGAGGAAATGTGCCTTTCGGTCTCAGCGGTGAAAGGCTATCGCTCAGCCTTGAGCTTGGCTTTTAGGCTGAGAGGAGTGGACATTTCTTCCTCGCTGGAACTCTCTCTACTCATACATAGCTATGAGCTTACCTGCCCTCAGTCGGAAGTGAGACCTCCTCCATGGAACGTGGTTCGAGTTCTCAGGACTCTTAAGAGACCTCCCTTTGAACCATTACGCCAGGCCTCTGATCGCCACCTGTCTTGGAAGACAGCTTTCCTGCTCGCTTTGGCCTCTGCCAAACGAGTTAGTGAACTTCATGGTCTCTCGTACGACGTCACCCATTCAAGGGGATGGGGGAAGGTAACGTTCAGGTTCGTCCCTGAGTTTGTTGCCAAGACTCAGAACCCTGGATTGCTGGACCCACGGTTCGACTCTTTCAGGGTCACGAGTCTCCGTTCTGTAACAAGCGACCCAGACCAGCTGCTAATATGTCCAGTGAGGAGTCTGAGGAATTACTTGAAGAGAACAGCTGCAGTTCGTCCTCAGGTGCGAGCATTGTTTGTTAGCACAGGCAGGACGAAGAGGAGGGTCACCAAGAACACCATCTCGGCTTGGATTCGAAGGGTTATCCATCATGCCTTGAATCCAGACCCTCCTCCTTCACGTCGCCCTAGAGCACACGACGTCAGGGGCATCCCTACGTCACTGGCCTTCAAGAGAAACTTCTCTGTGACGCAGGTGCTTGAAGCTTGGGTCTGGAAGCGTCAGATGACCTTCACAGCCCACTACCTGCAGGACGTGACCCACAGGAGCCTCAATACTTTTTCTATCGGCCCTGTGGTGGCTGCACAACAGCTGGTCTAGCCTCAGGCTCCTTCATGGACAGGTAGCAATAGGTTGAGGGCGTTGTTACCCGGTTTTAGTCTGCGTGAATGAAAGAGTATGTCTGGCCCTTACTTCTTTCTTCATCCTCCCCTCTCTTGGGGAAGCAGCATCCTGGTCTCCGCATAGCTGACCTCAACCTCTGCAGGTAAACCATGCTTCCTTGTGCTCCTAGTATTAAGCTTAATACTGTTGCGTCCCCCATACCCTGACGAGGTGGTATTGGGAACGTCCTATCCTGGATTCCTATCTAAGGTCTCAAGGTCAACTTCATAGGACGAGTCACGCTCTTTCCTCCACACACAACTTATGTAGGCCACACGTTCCTTGCGGAGCAAGGAACTTGTGAGGTGCAGGGGCTCCTTTTCTCGAGTGCTACTCACTTGTAGTCGGAGTCCCCGGGTAAAGCCAAAGTCAGTAAGGCTGGGGACTTTCCACCCTTCCTAAGGGGTAAGTCTCCCAATGTAAATACAGTGAACCCTCGCTACTTCGCGGTTCGACCATCGCGGATTCACCACTTCGCGGATTTTTTCCATAACCCATATATATACAGTAATATATATATATGTATAAATGTATTTATGTATATGTGTATACATATAAATATATATACACACACACACACACACACACACATATATATATATATATATATATATATATATATATATATATATATATATATATATATATATATATATATATATATATATATATATATATCTAAAGTAGGAAGATGTGATGTAGTTCTAAGGGAAAAGTATGGGAAATATGTCTGGGTAATAAGCAAAGCTCTACCTCCAGTTTGTTTCTACATTATGATCAGAGATAAATGTAAACAAAACATTGGTTGCCATTTTTTATCGTGCTTTTTAGCATGTTTAGGAAATGCATGATATAAAATCACCTTTAATATTTGTGCCTGTTTTAGTTTAGGGTACTGTAGTACATGCATTAAGTGTTCTGTAAATTAAAGGGTAGTTTGTTAACAGTACTACGTACAAGGGAAGGTTTTAAAAGTCTGAATATACATGTTGAATAAATAGGTAAATATGGTGTCACTACTTCGCGGATTTTCACCTATCGCGGCCGCGACTGGAACCTATCTACCGCGATAAACGAGGGTTCACTGTAGCGTGGTTTGTATTTCGGTTACGGAACAAATGACAAATTCGGAGATAATTTGTATTTTTCCTAACCATACAAACCTTAGCTATTTACACATATTTGCCCGCCAGCCCTGTCCCCCAAGTCAAGTCCTACCTCTAAGTGAAGTGAAGCAAATCACTGGGGTGTGGGGGGAGGGGTAGCAAGCTACCCCTTCCCCTACCCCCGCTAACTAGCGCGGGGGTAGTTGACCCTCGTTAAAATCTATTGGCTCGTCAATTTCAGCTACGCCGAAAGTAAACCCAATGTAAATAGCTAAGGTTTGTATGGTTAGGAAAAATACAAATTATCTCCGAATTTGTCATATTAGGAACGAAGGTTTATTAAATTCTTGTAAGAACAAATCACAAGTTTTTTAAGGTAGTTTCATTTTTTTCTAACTATACAAACCTAGAGTCCAAATTACACTTCCTGCCTCAACCTCCCCGCAAGTCCTAGATTTAAGTGGGAGCTCAGTGGTCTGTCGGGTTGGTGGGGCTCACTCGCCATTCTCCAGCTAACTACCGCCACCTCATAATTTATTTTTCAGCCATAACCAGCTTTGCTGAAAACATATTCCTATCAAAAGACTGAAGTTTGTATAGTTTACAAAAATACAAATTAATATTGAATTTTGGATACAGTTTTAATGTTGCAATGTCCTGTAAATTTAATCTACTGTACTCTTAAATCCAAATTTTTCACTTGTATAACATTACGAATTTAATGTGGATTTAAGGACTTTGCCACTCAGTGATATTGAATTTTAGTTCAATTTACCAGTTGTGATTGTACCAGTTGTTCCGGCGTCGATACAAACCCTCCACTATTTATAGGGGTATACTTTCGGCGTAGCTGAAAGATGAGCCATGATAATTTTAGGGGGGGATAACTACCCCATCTGCTAGTTAGCGGGTGGGGTTGGGGTAGACTGGCTACCCCACTCACTCTCACCTCTCGGCTGAGTAACCACTTTACTTTGTGGCTCGGTAGAGAACGGACATGCTGCCGTTCTCTCCCGCAAAGACTTGGCTTGATTGTTTTTCTATTTTTTTTTTTCTCTTGGTGTGTTTTCATTTATCTTATATATATATATGCGTGTATATATGTATAAATGGTAGTATACTTTTATGTTGTTAGATACATGTAACTTTAATTACTGTTTACAACGTATCCGGCGGCTTCTGCCATAAGGGAATTGTCATTGTGTTGATACTACACCCCTACCTTGCCGCCCTCCCATGTGTTGGTGGTCGGCAGGTTCTCAACTCTCCCGTGTGTTTTATTACTTGAGTTAAAGTTTATAACAGTTCAGCCCCCTTCAACCCCCCAGATGCTGAAGCCTTGATGAGGATGGGGGGCTTAGGGACTAGCAGTTGGGCTCTAATGAACAATGGGAACTACTTCCCCACTGGACCTCGGTGCCCAACTGTTGATCCAACTAAATTAGTCAGCACTTTCTCTCCGTTCCTTTGATTACTTCTTATTTTCTCCCATCTCTTCCTCTTGGGCATGAACTTGTTGACGACTTTAGCTTGTACGACTTAGGTTTTGACTGCTGCTTTGGATTTGGCGCAGGGTGGGATGGATGTCATGCCATCTCAACCTGTACAAATTTAGACGCCATCACCCTCTGGCAGACCCCATTGGGTGCAGACTAAGTCTGTTAAGAGTCGGGCTCCAATGATCCGGTTTTAAGTCACCCATATTTGCGGGTAATGGGTGACGCTAGGCATTGGAGTCGTCGGTGGGAGGGGCTAACTACCCCCACTGACCAGTGTACGCCCACCTTAAGAGAGGCAGCCCCTCTCTAATAGAGGACTGGTCCCCGCTGAAGCCTCTTCTCGTGTTGGGCCACATGGGATAGGAGGACTGAAATCCTCTGATAAGAGGTGGATAACCCGGCTTGCTTCTACTCCTAAAACTAACCCCTCTGTTGACGACCCGGAAACTCTAAAGGACCATGCTACTTATGTTCAAAAACAAAGTAATTTGGGTGACATGGAGAATTTGCGAATCCTTCACATCACTCAGATCCCCATTGAAACCAATTACGATGTTCTATATAAATTATTTCAATGTTATGGTCACATCAGGGAAATTAGGATGAGGCTTGAAGGTGACAAATGGGATTCATGGATATCATTTGATAACCATGATGAAGCATTCAAAGCTATCAATGATATTATAAATATTAAAATCAGTAATTTGAATTTCAAGGGTGCTCTTTGCGATCGGGTACCCAAGAATCTGGATGTATATAGGCCTGCAGATTGGATTGATAAAAGTATAGAGGTAGTTGTACCTTCCCAGAGAAAGCCAAAACCACCAAAGTGGCTTATTGCTCAATCAAAAGGGAGTACTGGAAATTATTTCAAAATATGTAAATTTCTTCAAAAGAAAGTAGGTACTATCGCACCAGGAGATATATCTCGGTTTGGAAAGAACAGTTTCCTAATAAGTGCCAAATCAGAAACTCAATCGGTTATACTTTCCAATTTAAATACAGATAACGAAGACATAAAGCTGGATGTGAAACCCCATCTAAACTTCAGTTATGGAAGGGGAGTAGTTTTTAATAGAGACTTATATGAATTCACAGAAGAGGAGATATTGGCCATGTGTCCTTTAACTGTGTGGAAAGTGCATAAAGTCCCTGGAACGTCAATGATTATCCTGACTTTCCAGGATGCTGATGTGCCTTTCCACATTTACATAGAGAATGAACGAATTCAAGTGCGAACTTTTAAGCAGAAGCCGCTGCAATGTTTTAATTGTTATAGATATGGGCATCCATCTAAAGTATGTAAGAATGATAAAATGTGTAGTACATGCTCTAATGTTTACCATGGAGACTGTACACTAGAGGCCAATTGTATAAACTGCAATTTGAATCACAAATCTACGGATAGGAACTGCCAGCAATATAAATTAGAAGAGGCTGCTCTCAATAAATCCAGTATTGAACACATAAGTGTGGGGCATGCCAAGAGACTATTGAGTAAATCAGCAAGTTATGCAAAAGTATTGAAATCCGGAGAAAAAATGAGGCAGGAGACATCCAGCCTACCTAATACTGCCTCTATTCCCCAGAAAAGAAATTTGCCATATTCTGATAGAATTCTAGAGGATAAGGCAAGAATATCACGTAAGACCTTTCTCACCTCTAGTAAACCTTTGTCCCCCACTACAAAGGATAATTCTAACCTCTCTCAGGCTATATCTTTGCCTGATTTGATGGAGGTTCCACATGAAACAAAATTATCAGGTGCGCCTGTAGTGGGGAAAGCATCAAAACCTAATAAATCACCACCTGTCAATAGGAAAAGAGAGAGACCTCCATCTCTCTCACCCCCATCCATTAAAAACACAAAAGTTATGTCATCAAATAGATATGATGTTTTGCCTGTTGATATTTCAGATCAACAGGAAAACTTCTTGAATCAATCAAAAATTCAAGTGGAGGTCCACCATCCCCCACAAGAAATAGGTAACAACAACACTGAAAAGGCTAATATAAAACCTAATTTATCAAGACCCAAACTTAAGAAGCCTACAGAAAATATTGTCAAATCAAAAACTGTCAATGGGAAGACCTCATCAAAGATGTCTTCCAGAAAATAATACATAGTTTTTTCATCCATTTTGCAATGGAATTGTCAGGGTTTGAGGGCCAAATATGAAGAACTTAAGCTCTTAATTCACGAGCATTCCCCCATAATTGTATGTCTCCAGGAGAGCAAGCTTGATGCTAATACCCCTTGTCCTCGCGAATATATTAGTTATAGGACACCTTATGATCACGGAGTAGGGAGCCATGGCGGAAGTCTCATGTACATTCGTAGAGATGTTCCCCAAATATCTATATCTATACGTACAACCCTGCAGGCAGTTGTTGTACAAATTGATATAGGGAGAAAATATACAATATGCTCTCTGTACTTACCTCCAAATGATGATATTTTATATGATGATTTAGCAGAGGTCATTCAACAACTCCCTCAACCTTTTCTCTTACTGGGAGATATGAATGGTAGACATCCTTTATGGGGTGATGTTTTGGCCAACACAAGGGGCAATATTATCTCATCAATTGTGGAGAATGAGGATGTGGGACTCCTTAATACAGGAGAGCCCACACACTTCCATGTTCAGACAGGTACTTTGTCATGCATTGACCTTTCAATTGCAAGCTCTAACTGCCTTCTTGATTTTGATTGGAGGACATTAGACGATTGGCATACTAGTGATCATGCACCAATCATTATAAACACCAACAAGGATCCGCCTTTGCAAAGATTGCCACGTTGGAATCTAGACAAGGCAGACTGGGTTAAATTTTGTGAGCTAAGTGAAATCGAAGGGAGAGCAGAACAGTTTGAAAGTGTTGATGATGCCATAGACCTACTGAATGGAACTCTTCATACAGCAGGAGTCAATTCAATTCCCAAAACAACAGGGTTATTCAAACGACGACCAGTCCCGTGGTGGTCTTCAGAACTAACTGCACTCCACAGAGCCACAAGAAGATCTCTAACACGATTGCGTAGACGCAGAACTGATGAGAATTTAATTATGTACAAGAAATGTAGAGCACAGTTCCGTCGTGCCATGAAAGAAGCAAGGCGCCAGTCATGGATGTCTTTTGTTTCCTCCATTAACAGTAGAACACCACCATCTTCTGTGTGGAGGAAAGTTAAAAAGATAGCTGGCAAATTCACCCCCAACCCACCACCAGTGTTGAGGGTGAATGGCCAGTATGTAACTGAAGCAAATGAAGTTAGCAATGCCCTGGCTAATCATTTTTCAAATGTATCTAGCAAGTGTGAAGGAGCCCCTGGTCACCAGTATAGGAGCACTGAAGAAAAGAAAATTTTAAATTTTGCAACAAGAAGGGAAGAGTCGTATAATTCTCCTTTCACTGAAAGAGAATTTGATTCCGCACTTGCTCATTGCAATGATACAGCCCCTGGAGCCGATGGAATTCCATATGCAATGATTAAACATGTACATTTTAATACAAAGCTATTTGTTTTAAGTATTATTAATAGAATATGGCATGATCATAGTTACCCAAGTGTTTGGGAACTAGCCATTATTTTAGCTTTTTTAAAACCCGGTAAAGACAAGTTTTTAGCAGCAAACTATCGTCCTATTGCATTGACATCTTGTTTATGTAAAATCATGGAGAAGATGGTCAATGCAAGGCTGATATGGTACCTTGAAAAAAAAGGTATTTTATCACCAATTCAATGTGGATTCCGAAAAATGCACTCAACGACTGATGTGTTGATACGACTTGAGTCTTCTATTTGTGAAGCCTTTGCTTCCAAACAGCACCATGTTACAGTATTTTTTGACCTTGAAAAGGCATATGATACCACATGGAGATATGGTATTCTTAAAACCATTCATGAATTGGGATTGAGAGGAGAGCTGCCACTATTTATTCAGGCATTTCTTTCACGTAGAGTTTTTCAAGTGAGAGTGGGGGAAACTCTATCAGAGAGTAAGTGCCAGGAAGAAGGAGTTCCTCAGGGTAGTGTGCTGAGTGTAACCCTTTTTGCACTAGCAATTAATGGTATATCCTCAGCCATTCCCCAGGATGTTCTCTCAACATTATTTGTGGATGATCTCTCAATATCATTTGCTGGCACTAGAATGGCAATGGTTGAGAGAAAAATCCAACTCTCTATTGATAAAATTATCCAGTGGGCTGACATGAATGGATTTAAGTTCTCGACAAGTAAAACTACCATTGTCCATTTTTGTCGTATCCGGGGAGTACATCCAGACCCGGATATATACATTAAAGGTCAACGGATACCATGTGTATCGGAAACCAAATTTTTAGGTTTGATATTTGACTGTAGACTTACATGGGTTTCTCACCTAAAAGCGCTAAAAGCTAAATGTGTTGAAGCTCTGAATATCTTAAAAGTATTGGCCCATACATCATGGGGGGCAGACCGCAATACTATTTTAAAATTATACAAGGCCTTGATTTTTTCCAAAATTAGTTATGGTTGTGAGGTATATTCCTCAGCCACCCCAAGCCGGTTAAAAATATTAGACTCGATACATCATGCAGGTATTAGATTATCTACTGGAGCTTTTAAAACCTCGCCTATCCCAAGTCTCCTTGTTGATGCTGGAGAGTTACCTCTAGACCTTTACCGAATGTCTTCCATTCTTCGGTATTGGTTTAGATTGCAAAGACTCCCTAGCTCTCTAGCCTTTCAGACTGCAAGCCTTGTAAGACACGCATCATACTTTGAGTTGCACCCAAAATCTCCTCAATCTTATGGCTTTCGGGTGAAACGATTTTTAAATAGTCTGGATATAATTAGAAATAAGGTACTTCCATTCAAGGTATCATCAACGCCTCCATGGAAATTACCTGACATATCATTTTGTAAATACTTTATTGGAGTTAAGAAGAATATGACTGACTTAGAATCCAGGTCTCTTTTTATGGAACATGTCGAAGAACATAGGGGATCGACTTTTATATATACTGATGGCTCCAAATCTGATGCTGGCGTTGGATTTGGAGTACATAGTAATGATTTTAATTGTAGAGGTGCACTTCCTCTAACAGCTTCCATATTTACTGCCGAACTGTATGGCATATTAACCGCTATTGAGAAAATAGCTTTGGAAAAGGAGGGTAATTTTACAATTTTTAGTGATGCGAGGAGTGTTCTTCAAGCTTTAGAAGTTTTTAATTCTAGTAACCCTCTAGTTTTAAAGATTTTAGAATGGCTTTTTATTATTGGACGGAAAGGTATAACTGTTCGATTTTGTTGGGTTCCAGCACATGTAGGTGTGTCTGGGAATGAGAAGGCAGATTTACTGGCGAAGAATGCGGCATCCGAGTTGCTACCAAGGATGTATCCCATTCCATGTAACGATCTCCTACCTTACATCAAGAAATTGGTTCGTGATAAATGGCAACAGCACTGGGACAGTCAAGATGGCTATAAAATGAGGGAAGTAACAAATATCATATCACCTTGGAGGTATAACATGATTCCCCGAAAATGGGAGACGACTCTTTGTCGTCTCCGTATTGGTCACACACGGTTGACACACGAGTTTCTGCTGAAGGGCCAACACCAACCGTATTGCGAGGACTGCTTAGTACCTTTAACAGTGAGGCATTTGTTGACCGAATGCCCTAATTTTACTAACTTAAGAAATAGATATCTGTTTGAGGCTCGAGGTGAGGATGGCAGGTTTATCCTTGCCAAGATTCTTGGACATGATGTGTCTTACTATGCGAGCGGAATTTTTAGATTTATTTCAGAAGCAGGTCTTCTGAAAACTATTTAACTATTTTAATAACTTCTTAATTTTTATGGTTTTAATCGAATTCTTTTTATTTTCATATACAGTAAATGGTATCGGCGTCAATGACCTTAGATGTCAGGATGCCAGAAAACTTTCAATCAATCAATCAATCAATCAATCAGCCCCCTTCAAGGAATTATCTTACAAGGAACGTGACTTATTCCCCGAATGATTCATGTTGTGCAGGGGAGCATGAAGTGTAATTAATCACAACTTATATTTTTTTTGCTACAGATAGCAGCGACGTAGAACACAAGGCCGATGGCTTCGCCCTCCCTGTTCATTATCCTGCGCTTAATGTGGTAGCTCATGAGCTGCCCACATTATGAGGTAGCATTCGTTGTCAACCTTCAACTTGAACAAGGCTTGTTGATGGGATGCATAGTTTGCTGCCAGGAGGTTTGCTTCCAGGGGTTGGAGAACCTTTCCTTACAAGGGAGTGTTAACCTTCCCCGGAGTTGGGTTCCCCCCCCCCCTTCCGAGGGAGAGCTTCCTTACTTCAGCCGTTCAGCAACCTTCCCCCTTTTGGGAAGAATTGCGGACAGCTCGACGAGTTTTGCTTCTGCTATCTAGTCGCCGAAAACTGTGCTTCTTCCCCTTGAACTGGGGAAAAGCAAGTCTAAGGCTTGTTCCTCCTTCGGGGGGAACTTTCTCTCGTTCGCAAGAAAGATTGTTACGCTTATGCTTTTTTCCCATAGAGCTGGGAGAAAGCTTGTCTTAGGCGATGTCCTCCTTCGGGAGGACTTCTCTCTCGTTCGCGAGAGAGATATTATTACACCTACGCTTTTTTCCCATAGAGCTGGGAGAAAGCTTGTCTTGGGCGGTGTCCTCCTTCGGGAGGACTTCTCTCTCGTTCGCGAGAGAGATACTGTTGCACATGTGCTTTTTTCCCTTGGAGCTGGGGGGGCTGCTTGTCTTGGGTGGTTTCCTCCTTCGTTTGCGAGAGATATATTGTTGCGCCTGCGCTTTTTTTCCTGTGGAGCTCGGGGGGGAGCTTGTCTTGGGTGGGGTCCTCCTTCGGGAGGACTTCTCTCTCGTTCACAAGAGAGATATCATTACACCTACACTTTTTTTCCCATAGAGCTGGGAGAAAGCTTGTCTTAGGCAATGTCCTCCTTCGGGAGGACTTCTCTCTCGTTTGTAAGAGAGATGTTATTGCGCCTGCGCTTTTTTCCCATGGAGCTGGGAGAGAGCTTGTCTTGGGCGATCTCCTTCGGGAGAGCTTTCCTCTCGTTCACGAGAGATGGCTTGTGGGATTTTGCTGATCCACTGAGGGCAGTGGCGGAGCTTTCTCCGAGGCGGGTTTCCCCTTCGGGGCAGCGGGTCTCTCGTTCTCGAGAGATGGCCGCCTCTGGGCATCGGTGGTCCCCCCTTGCGCTTGCAGTTCTCCTCCAGGGGCAGAGCGGGAGCCTTGTCTTGGGCGACGTTTTTCTTCGTGAGAGCAGGCCTCTCCTGCGGAGGTGTTGTCTTTGGATCTTTGAACCTGCTGGTTCTCCTTGACCCTTCGGGGTCTCGTTGTGATCACCCTTTGGGCTGGTGGGATCGTGAGCCTTTGGGCTCTCGTTGTGTTGATCCTGCGGGTTCTCGTGACGTTGGGAGTCCTTCGGGACTCCGTTGTGATGATGCTTCGGGCTCGCGCGACTCGAGGCCTTCAGGTTTCAGTTGCTGAGCCTTTGGGCTCTTGTGACGATGGAGGCATTGAGCCTTCGGGACCTCGTGCCGTCGGTCACGCTGACCTTTTGGGGTCTTGTGACAGGGGAGCTTCGATTCCTCGTTGCGCTGACCCTTTAGGGTCTTGTAACTTGGTTGCCCTGAACCCTTGGGCTCTCGTAACTTTGGTCACTGACACTCCGGTGTTTTGTGATGGGGAAGCTTCGGTTTTTCGTTGCGCTGACCCTTCGGTATTTTGTGACGTGGAAGCTTCGGTTTCTCGTTACGCTGATCCTTCTGGGTCTTGCAGCGCAGGCTGTGTTGGTCCTTTGGTCGCGCTGGCCCTTCGAGGGCTCGTGGCGGGGGGTCTTCGGTTTCTCGTTGCACTGGCCTTTCGGGGTCTCGCGACGCATTGCTCGCTGGACCTTCGGGTTCTCGTGAACCTAGTCATTATGAATCTTACTCGTATGACAGAGAGTTTTTGGACTCTCGTTGTGTTGAGCGTTCGCGCTCACACAACTTACGCTACAGTGAACCTTTGGGTGATCATAGCAATGAGTTCTCTCCTAAGCACCAAGATTTTTACTCTTACGACAGAGAGTTTTCGGACTCGTCACGCTGAGAGCGTGCTACCAACCTTATGTGCGCAACCTATCCCACACGCCCAACCAACACCGTGCGCGAACAACTAGGCGCGTGCAATCAGCACTGTGTTGAATGTGCAAACAGCTTAGCACGCGTGAACAACTCTTTTATTCACGAGCGTAATAATCTCGGTTCGCGCGTGCTCGTAACCATCTTGGTTTGCACGCGTGTCCATCTTGGTTCGTGCGCGCATGAGTCTTACTCTTATGACCAAGAGTTTTCGAACTCTCACCGCGTGAGCGCATAAGCATCTCAGTAAGCACTCGCCCTTGACCATCTCAGTGCGTGCAACCAAAGCTACGCGCATGACAACCGTCATCAAGAGTTTTTCTCTTATGACAGAGAGTTTTCGAACACTTCGCGCGCGCATAACCATGTCAGTACGCGCGCGCATGACCGTCTCGGTTCGCGCTTGCGCTCAAGAGTTTTACTCTTATGACAGTTTTCGAACTCTCGTTGCGCAAAGTGTTCGCCTCTGCAAGAGTTTTACTCTCATGACAGAGAGTTTTCGAACTCTCGTCACGTGAAGTGTTCGCGCGCACGTAACCATCTCGGTGTGCGCACGCGTGACCATCTCGGTGTACGTGGCCAACTTTACGTGCTCGACCATCGTCATCAAGAATTTTACTCTTATGACAGAGATTCTTCTGACTCTCGTCACGCAAAGGGTTTGCGCGCGCAATTAGCGCTACGCACACGACCATCGTCATCAAGAATTGTTACTCTCTTGACAGAGAGAGTTCTGACTCTCGTCGGGCAAGTGTTCGCGCGCGTGCAAAAACCCGTAGGGATGCCTGCTGCCTAGGGGTTTCCGTCTCTTGCAGGTAACTATGACACAGTTCCTATGGGTCCTGGTCTTGTGAACCTCGGTGGGTTCACTTAGCACGATTCCTGAAGATTCCATCAGGAATCAGCGACAGAATTCCTGCGGGTTCTCGTCACAACATCCCTTAGGGTCGTGAGAAAGGAATTCACAAATAGATTCCGAAGCCCTAGGTTCTCATTGTGCCGAATCTCTCGGTTCTCGCGATCCAGAGTTTTTTCTCAAAACTCTACGGTCGACCTCCCCCCCTCCCTACGGGATGGGTCTTCCAAAAGCGTGACTTAATACGTCACTCTACACTACCAGCTGATTACTATGTCAGCTAGGCTGGTTTCGCCAGCACCGATCCTTTCATTTTCAAACAAACCACCGTCATCTTCCCTCCACCCTCCCACTTCGAGTGGTTGGGTTAGCAGACAGAAATTAGCGGGGAATGAAAAGTTCCTTACATTCCAGTTCATTTCCCCTGGCAGGCCTTACCTGAATTAGATGGTAGTTTTCTCACTAGCGAGAAAGCGTTTGATGGCAACTCCTTCGGGTAAGGAGTCGATGGCAATGTCTGGTCTTCTTGAAGCAAATCCCCACATACGAGACTTCACTCTTTTTGGGAGACTCATTCTTGAGAAGTTTTACAGAACTTCAATGGGTGTTGTTAAAACTTCATGAAGACCGTAAGCCTTCCCAAAGTATGCGCTCTATTTGAGACAAAACCGCAAGTTTATTGTCATAGGCTCCGGTTCTACCGTTGGATTGAGTCAGCCGCTCCCATCATTTTACCATGGGTACAACGACTTACCGTTTTACACGATAGACTTCTGAGACTATGTATTCTATCCTTAAAGGGTTATTATCTCAAACAATTAGTCCCGAAGGAGCAGTGTTAGCTTACGTTTTAGAACGAAAGCAACATCGTGGGCAGCTTTTCATTATGTTTACGAACGTTTTAAACACCGCCCACGGGGATCCAGATGTCCTTGTCTGTGCATGAATGCTGGAAAGCTCCTCCCATAAAGAGGAGGGGCAAACCAAAGGAGTAATGATCGTGTTTATAATTATATTTTGTTTGAGAACAGGTCCGCTCTCATTCAAAAAATTATTACAGCTTTAGTCAACGATAAAAAAATTCCTTGGGCAATAATGTTGCAATTCGTCGCACATACATTATTCCCGCAACCGGATTCGTTGCAAACATTTCCTGAAGGCAGAGATTACGCATGTGCTAGCGCAGACGGGCAAGTACATATGCATGCAAGCGATCTCTCTGCCAATAAGGGCTATATACATCTTGCAATTAGAACTCTGTTCTATTAAGTTGTATAGTTATATCCCTTACTGAAACCAGGTTATTCAGTACATTACTTGGCTACTTTCCTGTAACCAGACATACGGCATTTACGTTCTGCCTTCTTATAGGCATATTTTCCTTTCCCCCGATTGGAAGTCTTGGTCTCCTACAAAGGCTTTGGCTGGAAACTTCTCATAATCATATCTATTCCCTAGTAGGGAAAATTTAATATAAATGCTAGTGTACCAATCGGAGACAGAGAAGTTCGAACGTTTTTGTCCTAAGAAGGAGAAACCTCCGTTACGAATGTTTTCCAACTGATTTCCGGACACGATTAAGTCGAGCTACGCATGTATGCTTGTCATGCTCCCAGTTCGTTGTTACTACTCCGTAGTAGACTTATGCTTATCACCCACCCAACAATAGATTGAAGATACGTCTCGTCTCAATCCCCTCTTGGGGTTTGTTGGATGCGTTCGGTAATTACCGTACAGTCTTCTGTCCGGAAAGCAATCTCAATGGAGATTCGCCCTTATAAAATAAGCTGTACTGATTAACTGGGAGCACAAGGAGGACACGGGGGAGAGTCACCAGTATACCTCTTCAGCTCGGACTCAAGGACATTCATCTCGACCTGTTTCCAGACCCTCCCCCGTCACGTCGCCCTACAGCATGATGTTGGATACATCCCAACGTCCCTCGCCTTCGAGTAATACTACTCTGTGACGCAGGTGCTACAAGCTGGAGTCTGGAAGCGTCTAATGACCTTCGCAGCCCGCTTCCTGCAGGGCGTGACCCACAGGAGTTTCGATACGTTTTCTATCGCTCTGTGGTGGCTACACAACAGCTGGTCTAACCTCAGGCTCCTTTTTGGACAGGTAGCAGAAGGTTGAGGGCATTGTTATCAGGTTTTAGTCTGCATGAACGAAAGAAGTATGTCTGGCCCTTACTTCTTTCTTCATCATCCCCTCTACGGGGAAGCAGCATCCTGGTCCCTGCATAGCTGACCTCGAACCTCTGTAGGTAAACCATGCTTCCTTGTGTTCCGAGTATTGAGTCAATACTGTCGCGTCCCCCATACCCTGACGAGGTGGTATTGGGAACGTCCTAACCCAGAGTTCCTTCTGGAACTCCAGGTCAACTGCCTTGGACGGGTCACACTTCTTCCTTCACACACAAGCTTATGTAGGCCACAGGGTTTCTTGCGGAGCAAGGAACTTGTGAGGTGCAGGGACTCCTTTTCTCGAGTGCGACTCACTCGGATCCTGAGTCCCCGGGTAAAGCCAAAGCCAGTATGGCTGGGGACTTTCCACCCTACCTAAGGGGTAAGTCACCCAATGTAAATAGCGTGGTTTGTATTTCGGTTACGGAACAAATGACAAATTCGAAGATAATTTGTATTTTTCCTAACCATACAAACCTTAGCTATTTACACATATTTGCCCGCCAGCCCTGTCCCCCAAGACAAGTCCTACCTCTAAGTGAAAGTGAGCATTCACCTGTGTGTGAGGGGGGGAGGGGTAGCTAGCTACCACTCCCCTACCCCCCCCCCCCCCCCCCCGCTAACTAGCGCGGGGGTAATACACCCTCGTTAAATTCTAATGGCTCGCCATTTCAGCTGCGCTAAAAGGTAAACTCAATGTATATAGCTAAGGTTTGTATGGTTAGGGAAAATACAAATTATCTTCGAATTTGTCATATTGGTATTGCAGAATGTCTTTTGAGATATTTAGTTTTTGAGGGAATCAAGTGTGGTTGATCAAAGGTTGTTCTGAAATATGATATATAAGGAAATTAAGCTTAGATAGGACATGAGTCCAGGTAATGCTGACTTTTCTTTTCATCCCACGACATTTAAAAATCAGTAAATCTTATAAAGTAACATCTTAATACGTCATTATTTGTATTCTTCTTGACTGTCATCCCCCAAAGAATTAGACTAAAATAAGCTATAAGGGCATCCCAGCTCAACTTAGCACTATCATTATGATCTGCTATTCTGGTTCCCCATAGATTAAACACAAGATTGCTGCCCAATTTCCATAACTTCTTTATTGCCTAAAGTTTTTAAAAGCCTTTGGCAAACCGTCTAAATATGTATGCTGAAGGTAATATTGTGTTTTTTAGTTTGAAGTACGGGGGCCATGGTGACATCAATTCATCGTACCCACCAAATTGATGCCATTTATGCCTAATCATCTCATCATTTCAATAAGGACATTTGCAGTAAATATATTTTACTTTAATTTCAGAAGCATTTACTGTATGTAAATGCACATTTGAAATCCAAAAGCTGAAGCCAGTAAATGAAAAAATTTCTAGTGGGCAACCCAATTTCCTTATTGATATGGGAAGATCATCATCTCAGAAAGAATATTTAGAATATTGGAATGAATATATTTTTGGGCTCAAGCCATGTCGTCCTGATGGAAGTTCCTTAAAGGCAGCTTCCTAGGGTATATTACAACTACGGCGATATTCCCAGAGAATTTACCTAAAGGTACCCAGAATTCTAACTCCTGGAGCGAGTATCCCTAAAAAAGACCTTAGAGATATCGTAAATATCAGTGGACGTATTCTTGACACGCCTCATAGCAATCTATACCCCGAATAGAGTTAACACTTCGTAGGGGTCAAATGGCAAGAAAACGAAAACGATAAGAAAGGGGAGAGCCGTTCGTAAGGCATCTCTCCTCCCCGTTTCGTAAACGTGCCCTGCGCCGCTCGCGGCGCCATCTGTATTCCTTTTTGCGTAGCTATACGACTCGGTGTTTTTCCCTGTGTTACTACCAAAATCTTGGATTTACTCGTTGATAATGCTTTCTCCAACTTCTTCTGCCTCGGATAAGTTGAGTACTATTTCTTTTATGTATAAATGTAGGCTCTTGTTTCAAATTAAAGTAATTAAAAGAGTTATCTTTGATACAAGAGCTGTTGCCTGCTGGAGGCATCATGGATGCTGTCGCTCGCTAGAATAGGATTTATTTGTTAGCAAGAGCGACGTTCCCAGCCCCTTTGCGCCTTAATAATTAGCTGCTTAGCTTATTTAGGAATTCTGTTATGATGCGATAGTAGTGTGCCTGGCGAAAGTTTTGCCTAGGCTGACCAACACTAGTCTTCGTAGGCTAGCTGTTGGCCCGTGTACTTCCTGCATGATAATTAGTCTTCCAAGTGTGATTTTATATTGCTTTAAGCGTTAGGCAACGTTATACATATAAGCCCTTTTCGAGTACTTTCCAAGATAGTATTGGAGTGAGTTTCGGTGAATTAGGTAATCGATTCTCTTATTGCCTAGGCTAGGTTGTCTTAGGTCATTATAATATTATCTGTTTCCCCGTTTGCTCCCTTCTCTTCGGGGAAGGGGCAAACCCTTTCCCTCTGTTTAAGCCTTAGGCTTAACTCTAGTGGTTTATTTGAATTAAATTTCAAATATATCTATGCTGGAGTAGTACTGTACCTTCCTGTTCCAACTGAATTGGTTCAGAGGGGGACAGTACAACAGTGTATTAGTCTGAGTCCGGGTTGGTCTAGCGTGGGGCAGAGTCTCCCTTGCTGACTGACACTGGCATAAGGGGTTTATCCCCCTTGGATCACCTTGTTGGGTTCCAGTAGTGATCCCTTCGCTCGGTGACCCCTCAGACTTGTCCTCTTTGCCGTTCTGGATTCGGGATATGTTCCCTTTCTGGAATAGCAATTCCTTCCTTGCCTTGGTTTTAGGGAGGCAGCCAGTAGTGCCGGCCTCCCTCTCGGGTTTTCTCTGGCTGAGAGGAGCTCTCTTAGTTGGGAATGACCCTTAACCAAGGCAAGGTTGGATAGGACCCTCTGTCCTTCCCTTCTATTTTTCCCGTTTCCTTTGTGTCAGTCGTCCGCATCCGTACCTAGCCTAGGTTAGGATGGGGAACTGACGTGGTCCCCTGTCGGCCGGCAGAGTGTGCCGACCGGCAGAGACCCTTTCTTTTGAGTGCTGCCCGGTCCTTTCTTGGTCCCTCCACCGCTGCCGTCTGTAGATTCAGTAAGCAGCGGTTAGGAAGCCTGACTTAGTGTCTCCCCTTCCTCTCGGCACTCTTTCGGGTGCCGGGCACAGAGGCTCATAGCCTCCTAGCCCGGCACTCATTCTGTTGTCTTCTTATGTGTTGTCCTTGCCGTCTGCCGGCCTACAGGCCGGCCGCCGTTGGGGGGGGGGGGTGTTCTCCAGTTCTCTTGCTGTCGGTCGGCGGTGGTTATATACCTTTGCCGGCCGGTCTCTTGCTCATCTGCCGGCCACTATGAGTGGCGGCCGGCAGCCGAGCGCTACCTGGTGTGGAGGCCAGCCGGCAGGGTTTGCTTACCGCTGCCGGCTGGCCTGCTACACTGCCCAGTTAGCCGGCCACTAAGAGTGATGGCCGGCAACACAGTGCTACCCGGGTGGCTGTGGACCGGCAACCACTGCCGGCCGGTTCAGGCATGGGATCTGGAGTTCTCCCCAATAGGGGTGATCTGGAGTTGTGTACTTGAGATCTACCTTTGGAAAAAAAGGGGGGGGGGGTTACTGACCGGCAATAGCCGGCCGGCACACCACCCTCATGTACTGTATCAGTTCTTTCTTGAGTGGTGTATTCAACCAAGGGAGACCATGATATAGTAGGTTACAACACTCTCTTTTCTAACTTACTTGTGTTACTTTGTGCAATCACTTGGTGTCGCCTTACAAGGATAAAAAGAGAATTCTTTTCATCCCTGGCCAGAATGGTAAAATTTTACCTTAGGTGTGAGCTACACCTAATTTCCTTGGGAAATATGATCTCTGGTTATTCTAGTAAAGACTAACTACGTGACTTTTGGCTGGTGGGCTTCCACAGGTGATTGTGTGGGTTTCACAAGTAGGTGTCTTTCCCTTATTCTTTGTGAATACTCATTTTTACATGTGAATTGAAATTCACTTGATATTCATGGAAATTTTTCTTCTTTTACAGGAGGAGCATCCGAAGTGTGATAGTGTCTTCTGCAATGTCCGCAGCAAGAACTTTTGCGGACATGTCTCGTGTAGGAGGCACGCGGCTTGCGCAGCCTCCAATGATGACCATCGCTACTGGGATCCGCAGGTATGTGCAGTATGTACTAACCTACTATCAGAGGCTTTTGAATCCCCTAGGTCGGCGGAGTCAAGGGATGCAGCGAGGGAGAAGCTCCGCTTATGGGTAAGGGGTTTTCAGAAGAACACCACTGGACCTTATCTTCTTAATGAGAAGATGAGGGCATACCTTTTTCCCAAAGCTTCCACTGACGCTGTTGTTCCCCAGCCTCGGCCGGAGATCCCTCTCGTCCAGATCCCAGTCGAGGAGGATGTTGCGGATGCCATGCAGGACATCCAGTTGGATGACAAGATGTCTGACTTGTCCGATCGTGCGGAACAGGGTCTCCTCGCAGAGGGTGAGGAGGAGGATCAAGATCCTATTGCCGTGGAGGAAGAGGTTCCCGTCCCTTCAGACGTTCCGGTTCAGATCCCTGAACCTATCCCCTCTACCTCGTCCGCTCTTCCAGCAGAGCTGGGACAGGCTCTCTCTTCCATCGTTGGTATGATCCAACAGATGCAGAGGGAGAATAATCAGAAGGCCGCTACTTTGGAGCTCCAGATGCAGAAGATCACAGCATCACGTGGACCTCCAAAGAAGCTCAACGTGAAGGACCTTCCTCTGTGCTCGGATGCCAACCCGTGGAGATATGCCGAGCACATGCCGATGACGATCGGGAAGATCGTCATGTCGGAGAAACTTGGCTCAGTTCCCCTTGAGGAGGTGGAATTCTGGCCCAGTAGAGGGGCCTACCCGGACTGTTATGTCCGTCTGAAGAAGGAGCCGGCCTCTAAGGAGGAGACGGAACCGAAGGAGGTGATCATCCTGGATCACTCCAAGGCTCAAGCTACCCTAACAGCTGCATTGAAGGAGAGGGGGTTCTCAAACTCTAAAGTTGCTGCTCTGAGTAAGAAGCACCCCTCCTTTGTATCCTCCCCGGCTAGGGCCTTCCCCTTTATGCAGAAAGGGTTCGCGGCCGTCTTGAAGGCGGTTGAAGCTGGCAAACCGTGTCCATCTCTGGAGGAATGCAAACCACTGTCGTTGGCCTTGCCGCTGGATAATAAGGACTGGAAGGAGGTGCACCTCACTTTCTCGGTTGGGAAGTTGGACGCCGACATTGCAGGTCAGCAGTTTGGCGAAAACCTTCCCAAGTTGTCGGAATTCCTCCTACGGAGGGAATTGGACACAAAGGAGCGCCTGGCAGCCTCGATGTCTCTCCAGACTAACATGGAGACAATGGCTAGCGACCCCAAGATGCCTGAGATGTTCATGGTAATGGCCAAGATCCATCTGGCCACGGTGACTAAGGACCTCTATTGCTTTGTCAAAGCGAGGAGGGCCTGTAGAGAGTTTGTTTTCGCCTCGGCCACAGTGAGGCATGAACCCAAGAGGCTCATTTCATCTAGCATCTGGGGTAAAGATCTCTTTCCCAACGAAGTGGTCAAAGAGGTGGTGGACAAGGCAGCCACTGAGAACCGTAATCTTCTCCTTAAGTGGGGCCTGTCCCTTAAGAGGAAGTCTTCTCCTGATGAGGGCCCTCAGTCGAAAGGAAAGGCGAAGAAATCGAGGTTTTCCTCCCGTCCAGCCAAGCCTTTCAGACCACAAAGACAGCAGCAGCAGCAGCCAGCTTTGCCTCCGGTACCACAACTGGTAGCCCAGACCCCGACCACCTTCCAATGGGTACCCCAAGCCGTGTCATCAGCATCCCCGGCATTCAATCCAGTGTTCGAAGGGCAATCGACCACGTTTCGAGCAAAGCCCAGAGGTGCAGCCAGAGGTTCGGCGAGACGCCCCTCTAGGGGACGAGGATTCAGAGGTGGTCGCGGCCAGGGAGGCAAGACTGCAGGGCAGTCAAAGTGAAGTGTCGCCGGTAGGTGGGAGACTACAGTATTTCCGGGATCGCTGGACCTTCGATCCCTGGGCCCACAGCCTGCTCAAAAATGGACTGGGTTGGAGTTGGTACAGTACTCCGCCCCAGTGCCCTCAATTTTTCCAACACTCCACCCCCGTTTTGGAGGAGTACATCCAAGATCTGTTGGAGAAAAAGGTGATCCGGAGGGTAAAGTCCATCAAGTTTCAAGGGAGGCTGTTTTGTGTTCCCAAGAAAGACTCGGGGAAACTCAGAGTCATTCTGGACTTGTCACCACTCAACAAGTTCATAGTGAACCACAAGTTCAAGATGTTAACGTTACAACACATAAGGGCCTTACTGCCCAAGAGGGCATATACCGTCTCCATCGATTTGTCAGACGCATATTGGCACGTTCCAATAAGTCGCCGTCTCTCCCCCTACCTAGGATTCAAGCTACAACAAAAACTTTATGCTTTCAGAGCGATGCCCTTCGGGCTAAACATAGCCCCAAGGATCTTTACGAAGCTTGCGAGCGCAGCGCTCAAACAGTTATGCCTAAAAGGGTTCCAGGTAGTAGCCTACCTGGACGATTGGTTGGTGTGGGCAGCATCCAGAGCGGAATGCTTGCAGGCTTCCCTACAAGTGATTCAGTTCCTGGAATATCTAGGTTTCATGATCAACAGAAAGAAGTCTCGTCTTTCTCCAGCTCAGAGGTTCCAGTGGTTGGGAATTCACTGGGATCTAGTGTCACACCGTTTTTCCATTCCGATGTCGAAAAGGAAGGAGATAGCGGGGTCTGTCAGGAGACTTCTAGGTTCCGAGAGGATATCAAGACGCGAACAAGAGAGGGTTTTGGGCTCTCTTCAGTTCGCATCAGTAACAGACCCAGTGCTAAGAGCACAGCTAAAAGATGCAGCGGGAGTCTGGAGAACCTTTGCATCGAAAGAGCGAAGGGACTTGAAGAGACCGGTCCCACTTCGGCTACGTTCTCTTCTCAGACCGTGGTCTCAAGCCAGTCGTCTAAAGAGGTCACTACCTCTTCAACCAGTGACAATCCACACAGACGCCTCAAAGGTAGGGTGGGGGGGGGGTCACTCCCATCGGAAAAAAGTGCAAGGGACCTGGTCCAAGCTATTTGGGACTTTTCACATAAACTTTCTAGAAGCTATGACAGTGCTTCTTACCCTGAAGAAAGTATCCCCACGTCACTCGATCCATGTAAGGTTGGTACTGGACAGCGAGGTGGTAGTGAAATGTCTGAATCGGCGGGGATCGAGATCTCCACCTCTCAACCAGGTAATGTTAGCCATATTTCGACTGGCGGAGAAGAAGAAGTGGCACCTGTCAGCAGTTCACCTTCAAGGAGTCCGGAATGTGACCGCGGACGCTCTATCCAGGGTTACACCGATAGAGTCGGAATGGTCCCTAGACGCAGGATCATTCTCCTTCATCTTGAGACAAGTCCCAGAACTGCAGATAGACCTCTTCGCGACGAAGGACAACAAGAAGCTGCCGAGATATGTGTCCCCATACGTGGACCCCTTGGCGGAAGCAGTAGATGCGATGTCCCTCGATTGGAACAGATGGTCCAGGATCTACCTGTTTCCCCCTCACAATCTGATGTTGAGGGTCCTCAACAAACTGAGATCCTTCAAGGGAGTAGCAGCAATAGTGGCCCACAAGTGGCCGAACAGTGTATGGTTCCCTCTAGCTCTGGAACTACGACTAGAGTTTCTACCACTCCCGGACCCAGTTCTGTCCCAGCAAGTCTAGAAGTCGACTGTCTACGCTTCATTACAGAAAACCCGGACCCTGCAGCTCATGATTTTCTCTCCCTAGCGGTGAAGAAACGGTTCGGAATCTCGAAAGATAGCATCGACTTCCTGGAAGAATATAAGTGTAAGTCTACTAGAAGGCAGTACGAATCAGCATGGAAGAAATGGGTAGCCTTTGTCAAAGACAAGAACCCGCAAGAGATCTCTACGGAGTTCTGCCTATCCTTCTTCATCCACCTCCACGGACAGGGGCTGGCGGCTAACACGATTTCTACATGTAAGTCAGCTCTGACAAGACCCATTCTATATGCCTTCCAGGTAGACCTCGCTAACGAGATGTTTAATAAGATTCCGAAGGCCTGTGCTAGGCTTAGACCATCAGCTCCTCCAAAGCCTATTTCGTGGTCGTTAGACAAAGTCCTTCATTTTTCCTCATTACTGGATAATGAGGAGTGCGCATTGAAGGACCTGACTCAAAAAGTGATCTTCCTTTTTGCCCTTGCTTCTGGGGCCAGAGTTAGTGAGATTGTGGCCCTCTCGAGAGAGGAGGGCCGGGTTCAGTTCCTGGATGGGGGAGAACTGAACCTGTTTCCGGACCCTACGTTTCTCGCTAAGAACGAGTTGCCCACCAACAGGTGGGGTCCCTGGAGAATCTGCCCTCTGAAAGAAGATGCATCTCTATGTCCCGTAGAATGCCTAAAGGTCTATCTTCGTAGAACTTCAGACTTCCATGGGGGCCAACTATTCAGAGGAGAAACATCGGGCTCGAATTTATCTTTAAATCAGCTTAGGGCGAAAATTACATATTTTATTCGCAGAGCGGATCCTGACAGTTCACCTGCAGGTCATAATCCGAGGAAAGTTGCTTCATCCTTAAACTTCTTTAACTTTATGGATTTTGAACACCTTCGTTCATACACTGGCTGGAAGTCTTCCAGGGTATTCTTTCGCCACTATGCTAAGCAAGTGGAGCAGCTAAAGAGGTCTGTGGTAGCAGTTGGTTGCGTCGTTAACCCTGCTGTTTAACTCTGCGAGGAACAGTGGAATTATTTGGGACTTTGATTCTTGGGTGAGTGTAGAGTTACATGCGTTGATATAACTAGTAGTGAAGGCTCTGGGAGCCCACAGTGACTGTTCCAGCATTATGGTGATGGTAGCACAAGTACAGACAGGGTGCCGAGCGTTGCTAACGCTAATGTCAGTGGATAGTAACATGGACGTTAACTTTGATACCTTGGTATGCGACAAGTGACCTGATTGTTTTCTTTCAGATAACCATACATCCATGCACTACGGTACTTGTGTAAATTGTTGGTCATCCACCTATCAGATGTATATATTTGTGGTAACCATGTCTATTTATTGTTACTCAATAAACTTGTTCTCGGGAACCTTGCGTCTCCTTCACCTATATTGATTTCATGTTAATTATTGAGCATTTAGCTTATGTATATTAATCGGGGATATCTATAATAGCCTATTCCTTAATGCAAGCCTTATTGCACTGGTTTATACTTTCCTTAGCATAAAGGGTTCCACCCCTCTCTGAGGACGGTGGCGGCAGCAAGTTTAATCCTACGCAGATATAACCTTTTTGTCTAATTTTACTTCGACCAGGGTGCTGGTCGGGATTTTTTCCCTTGGATGCTGTAGTTCCGTAAAGACTATGCTTTACTTCATATAGAGTGAGACCACTATATTGTACTGGCTGGCGAGTGATTCATACATAGGTATATGTACTCTTCGTTCGTTTCTAGAGTCTAGTAGGACTCCTCCCTGTAGGGGGCAGGAAGCGCTTTCATGGCTTATGATTAGTGAAAAGATGTATAACGGTAACATCTTAGGTCTTTCAGTCGAGTTGACTAAGAAACATTCCTGAGGAGTACGGCACGTATTGAGAATCCACAGATACAGTAATGCTCTTTTATACTTCCATCAGGACGACATGGCTTGAGCCCAAAAAACGGATTTTGAGCGAAGCGAAAAATCTATTTTTGGGTAAGATGGCCATGTCGTCCTGATGGACCCGCCCTGTCCCTTTTCAAAAAAAAAAAAAAAAAAAAAAAAAGAAAAGGGTTGTAGGACCCCTCCCTACATACAGTATCTGTAGCACCTCGTGTATCGCTACATGGAATACAGATGGCGCCGCGAGCGGCGCAGGGCACGCTTACGAAACGGGGAGGAGAGATGCCTTACGAACGGCTCCCCCCTTTCTTATCGTTTTCGTTTTCTTGCCATTTGACCCCTACGAAGTGTTAACTCTATTCGGGGTATAGATTGCTATGAGGCGTGTCAAGAATACGTCCACTGATATTTACGATATCCCTAAGGTCTTTTTTAGGGATACTCGCTCCAGGAGTTAGAATTCTGGGTACCTTTAGGTAAATTCTCTGGGAATATCGCCGTAGTTGTAATATACCCTAGGAAGCTGCCTTTAAGGAACTTCCATCAGGACGACATGGCCATCTTACCCAAAAATAGATTTTTCGCTTCGCTCAAAATCCGTTTTTACTTTTCTTTCAGAAGCGTTTGTATACTGCACATTTGAAATACAAAAACCTAGGCCAGTAAATAAAAACTTTCTTGTGGGCAACCCGATTCCCCTAATAATATCGGAAGGAGATGGAAGCTAGAGGAACGCTGAGGGTAGAAGATTAAATTATTCATATCTAAATCACAGCTGATAACAGGGATGGAGGCTGTAATATATAACTCATCAGTTTAAAGATAAGTTAAAAATTTTCATTATTTAAGATTCTTTTTTACATTTGCACCTCATTTGGGTTACAGAATAGGTAATAAATATTTATAGAAGGTAGTTCATAATGTTGAGAGTATACAGTACTATCTGAAAAAAGTCAAGTATTACATAACTTCTCGAAGTGAGATTGTTCTCAAATTATTTTTAGGTGAAATGGTCATAGATTTTGTCATTTCTATACATTACTAGTTTTATGTCTGTATACTACCACGTCATTTCAGGTATGCAAATATTTCTCGAAAGGTCAATTCTCAAAAGGTCTTTTGTTCCGACGAGATATACAAACCTCGTAATCATTTAATAAAGGAATTCGCTTCAGCAACAGCCCAAGAGAACGAAAACCATGCAGTTGTGCTGATTGATTGGCTGGCGGTATGGGGCGAAGCTTAGCTCCCGCCCTTCCCCCCACCGCCAGCCTGCTTTCCCCATTCACTCGCTTTGGCTCAACGTGGATGGTTGTGCTACGCTCCGCTCTCTACGCTGCAGCCCTTTGCCTTCTCTTGTGCTTGTGTACTAGTGATTGTGTGATTGTTATGGAGGAGAAAGTTACTTGTAAGATGCGATGTTGTGCAGGCCGTGGCAGGCGTTGCAGTAGGTGACTTTCGTCACCTTCTGTAGACCTGCACACGCTCTGATCGACAGGAAGGGAAAAACCTTGCTATCAAGGTTCTCCTTGCCGTGAGTGTGAATCCTCGCCGCCATGTTGGGAAGCCCGGATTCACAGCCTGTCGGGGATTTCTCGGGTTTCACCGGGGGAGCGGGTAACTTTAGCGCTCCCGCTACTTCGCCGATCACGAGGGGCACCCGACAGATTGTTGGACCATCTGATGCCGATGACGACACTTATCCCGGTAAGATGGGGGAACTTTGGGCGTCTCTTGGATTATCAAGTAAGCCTGACTTGAATTTATAAAAACGCTTTTTATATATGGTGGACGAACTTGAACGTCATTTGAATGATCCGATTGTTGATGAACACATGAATGTAACTGAGTTTGTAACTTTATCGACTCCCATGTTCCCTAATGCCCCTGTTGTTGTTGACCATGTACCTGATAAAGCATTTGTTCTTGGGAAAATACAAAACTTTTCCAAGGGTAAAATAACTGCAGGACTCCCCGTTAAAACAAGGGAGAGTAATGTTTTAAACACTGAGATTTCGTTAACGATTGCTGGCAAACCCTTTACAGCTTCGCCTGCAAGTCATTTAAAATTAAAATCTGCTAAAACTCCTGCTGATACAAGATGTTTTTCAGGTTCACCCCATTCACCGACCATGGCTCTTCCTACGGACATGGCTCAGGTATCTCCTACGGCTTTAAAGCAGAGATTCAGTGCACCCTCTACTTTGATTTTAGCTGAAGATACATTTGTTCATCCTCATCCAGTGTCATCTGCTGTTGCCTTGACCACCGTTCCAGTACCTCGGAGGGGGCACAAGAAGAGGAAGCGTGGGCGATATTCCTCTCATAGTTCCTCCTCCTCTCTCTCCTCGTCTTCACCTTCATCTTCCGACTCTGACTCTTCTCCCCCCAAGGAGAAAGAGGAAGGAGAAGAAGAGGAAAGCGAAGAGGGCCAGGAAGGCCAGTCGCAGTCGAAGGGACATGGTACCCCGAGACACCTCTTCTCCTCCGGAGGATGAGGGTGACGCGAGAGATTCCCGTGTTCAATGCGCTCATGGGATTGTTCACGGCGAATCTCACGCAAGGCCTCAATGCACGACAACTGCGCTCGAGGGTGCAGGTATTGTCTCCTAGAGCACGGTAACGGGGTCCTCAGTCCCCCGAGCTGCTGTTCAGACTCGAGTTGAACCGCTCTTGAACGGGGAAGTGAGAGTCCCGGCTTCGGCACGAGAAATCACAGCTGTGGTCTCTCGTGAAGAATCCGCGTCGACTACCTCTGGTCTGAGTCAGAAAAGTACCTCCACATAAATCTCCTAGAGATGAAGGCCATCTTTCTGGCCCTTCAACAATTCCAACAGTACCTGGCCAGTCACTCTGTGGTGGTGATGAGCGACAACACCACAGTAGTGGCCTACATCAACAAACAAGGAGGTACTTTTTCGCAGCAACTATCCCATCTAGTAGTAGAGATACTGAGGTGGACCGAAATCCACTCGATACCACTATCGGCACGCTTCATTCCAGGCAAAAGGAATGTGCTCGCCAACAATCTGAGCAGAGCATCTCAGATAGTGAGTACTGAGTGGTCTTTGGATCATCAAAATCCTGACTTTGTGGGATTCTCCTACTGTGGAC
Source organism: Palaemon carinicauda (assembly GCF_036898095.1). Classification (NCBI taxonomy): domain Eukaryota; kingdom Metazoa; phylum Arthropoda; class Malacostraca; order Decapoda; family Palaemonidae; genus Palaemon; species Palaemon carinicauda. Next base: position 141,052,253 of record NC_090736.1, on the reverse strand, counting down.
CTTTTCGCAACGGCCCTGAACTTCAAGCTCCCGCTGTACTGTTCCCCAGTCCCAGACCCCAAGGGTCTCTGGCAAGAGGCTTTCCAACAATGGTGGGACAATATCGACATTTACGCCTTTCCCCCGTTCTGTCTGATGAGGAGGGTACTCAACAAGACCAGAACATCGGTCAATCTTTCAATGACCCTCATAGCTCCGCTATGGCATCACGCAGAATGGTTCTCGGACCTTCTGCAACTCCTAACGGAGCCTCCAAGAGAACTCCCTCCACGACACAATCTACTCAAACAACCACACGCCAACATCTTCCTTGAAGCCGTAGCTTCGCTACGACTTCACGCCTGGAGTCTATCCAGCATTTCCTCTCTGACAGAGGATTTTCGCAACAAGTTGTGATTAGGATGTCTGGACATCTGCGGAAATCATCAGCAGCAGTCTACCATGCAAAGTGGAAAGTCTTCTTTGGTTGGTGTCGTGGAAGGGATATCTCTCCACTTGATGCCACTATTCCAGCAATAGCGAAGTTTCTCGTGTATTTGCGTGAAGAAATGCACCTTTCAGTCTCGGCAGTGAAAGGCTATCGCTCAGCCTTAAGCCTCGCCTTCAGACTGAAAGGAATGGACATTTCTTCATCGCCAAAACTTTCTCTACTCATACGGAGTTATGAAGTTACCTGCCCCCAGTCGGAAGTGAGACCTCCCCCATGGAACGTGGTTCGAGTTCCCAGGTCTCTTAAGAGACCTCCCTATGAATCATTACGCCAGGCAACAGATCGCCACCTTACTTGGAAGACAGTGTTCCTGCTAGCTTTGGCCTCGGCCAAGTGAGTCAGCGAACTTCATGGTCTCTCATATGACATCGCCCATTCAAGGGGATGGGGAATGGTAACATTCAGCTTCGTCCCTGAGTTTATTGATAAGACTCAGAACCCGGAAGTAGCGGATCCTCGATTCGACTCTTTCCGGATTTCTAGTCTCCGTACTGTAACAGATGACCCAGACCATCTCTTACTATGCCCAGTAAAGAGCTTGAGGCTGTACCTCAAGAGAACAGCCGCAGCCCGTCCTCATGTGCCAGCACTATTCGTCCGCACTGGAAGGACTAAGAGGAGGGTCACCAAGAACACCATCTCTGCATGAATTTGCAGGGTCATTGACCTTGCACTGAATCCAGACCCTCCTCCGTCACGTCGCCCCAAAGCACATGATGTCAGGGGCATAGCTATGTCCCTGGCATTCAAAAGAAATTATTCAGTAATACAGGTTCTTCAAGCTGGGGTGTGGAAACGTCATAACACGTTCACATCCCACTACCTGCAAGACGTGACCCACAGGAGACTCAATACTTTTTCTATCGGTCCTGTGGTGGCTGCACAACAGCATGTTTAAAACCTCAAGCTCCTTATTGGACAAGTAGCAGAAGGTTGAGGGCATTGTTACCCGGTTTTAGTCTGCATGAATGAAAAGGTTTGACTGGCCCTTATTCTCTTCTTCATCATCCCCTCTCTTGGGGAAAGCAGCATACTGAGTTCTCTGCATAGCTGACCTCAAACCACTACAGGTAAACGATGCTCCCTTGTGTTCCTAGTATTAAGATTAATACTGTTACTTCCCAATACCCTGATGAGGTGGTATTGGGAAAGTCCTAGTGCACAGTTTTCCATCTAAAGAACTTCGGAACAACTTTCTAGGACGAGTCACACTTCTACATACCTTTACACACAGCTTGCGTAGGCCGCAAACCTTGCTTAGCAAGGTTTTAGCGAGGTGCAGGGGCTCCTTATTTCTTGAGTGCTAACACACACAGATAAGGAGCCCCCGGGCAAAGCCAAAAAGCCAGACTGGATGGGACGCCCACCCTACCTAATGGGTGAGTCACCCCTATTATATAGTTACGGAACAAATGACAAATTCATAGATAATTTGTTTTTTTCCTAACTATACAAACCTTAGCTATTTAACCAAACTTGCCCGCCAGCCCTATACCTCTTAAAGTCCTACCTCCAAGCAAAGTGAGCTCAATCACAGGTGTGTGAGGGGGAGCGGTAGCAAGCTACCCTCCCTACCCCTGCTAACTAGCGGTGTGGGTAGTTAACCCTCGTTAAAAATTAATGGCTCGTAAATTCAGCTACGCCGAAAGTAATACTGTACTCCTATTAAGTAGCTAAGGTTTGTATAGTTAGGAAAAATACAAATAATGTACGAATTTGTCATCTTTTGAAAGTTTTCATTATGTACATAAGTCTTACATAAACAAATCAGTTGAAAATTGAAATTTAACATTTATATAACTTGATTTTTTGTAAAGTGAAAATTTTGCTAATGCATGTTAGTCAATTTAAAAAAAATAAAAAAGAATAATTGAGGATATAATAATTAATTCATAAATATAAATAAATCAATTGCTTCCATATTGAGATGTCAGGTTTACAAATATTCTAAATGTTACTCTTTCAATTACTTGTAATGTTCCTTATAATTTTCAGACAATTTTGTGCATAATATTAATACCCTTTTAATTTAATACATCTCCATTCATCATCTCCTACTTCGCGCTTCATAGTCCTCAGCCATGTAGGTCTGGGTCTTCCAACTCTTCTAGTGACTTATGGAACCCAGCTGAACATTTGGTGAACTAATCTCTCTTGGAGAGTGCGAAGAGCATGCCCAAACGATCTCCATCTACCCCTCATCATGATCTCATCCACATATGGCACTTGAGTAATCTCAAGATCGAGACGACTGGCAAAACCTAATCGAGGCCCTTTGTGTCAATAGACGTAGGAAGAGAAGATGATAATGATGATTAATACCCTAATTTCCATCTGTTAAAGCTAGTTTAAATCTAAGATCATTATTTCTAGCAAACTCAGGAATTGAATCTATTTTGTTCATATAAAATCTATATTATTCATTTAGATCACATGTTAAAACATTTTCATAAATTGAACTTATTAAATGCATGTATGTTTATTTCTATGGGTTTTCATGAAAGAGGGGCTATGAAAAGCTAAATGTTTTTTATTTTCTTTTTTGCTGTAATCTCATCTAATAGCCATTTTTATATATATGTTATTTTATATTTGTTCCGTAACCGAAATACAAACCACGCTATTTAAATAGGGTATTACTTTCGGCGTAGCTGAAATGACGAGCCATTAAATTTTTAACGAGGGTTTACTACCCCCTTGCTAGTTAGCGAGGGGTTATGGGAGGAGTAGCTAGCTACCCCTTCCCCCTCACACACCGGTGAACTAGTCCACTTTGCTTCTGGCTCGGGTGATGAACAGACGTGTCTGCTCTCACCCTTTCGTATTGACAGCCATAATCTTTTTTGTTTTTCCTTTCAGTTGTGTGTTTGGAAGTTGGCCTCTCTCTTTATCATGCGGAAATGCTCGGATTACCAGACCGCCCTTGTGGGACATATATGTCGGCGGTCGAGACGGACCCTCACACCTTGTGTCCGTTCTGCAAGGGCCAACGGTGTGATAAGGATAAAGTTTGTTGTGAGTGTAAGGAGTGGTCTAGCTCCCAGTTGGAGAGGTTTTCCTGGCGCCGAAAGAAGAAGTCCAAGCGGGATCTTTCTCCTTCAAGGATCTCCTTGAAAAAGGATATCTCCAAGGACTCTTCTTTTGTTGCCCAAACCTCCTCCGAAGCTCCCACTCGATCGGTCTCTCCCGAGAGGCCGTCGAGTGGCAGCGTAGGCCGTACTTGTGTTGACCGACCTCGGGGTTCGGGAGAGGGAGTTGCCTCTCATAGCGAGGCAGCTCCTCCTCCTCCTCCGGGGGAGGATTCATCTATGAATGTTGCTAATGATGATTTATTGCAGCTTTTGGCTTCCTTGGGGCTTAAGGGTTTGCCCTCTAGGGAAGCCCTGTTTGACCTTATCCAGTTGCAGTTGGGAGCAGCTGTCAAACAGTCGCCGGTGATAGCGGAGGTTGACCCTCTGTCTATCGTCGACGTTGTTGTGGCAGAGGCTTCCGGCGAGTTGGGTCAAACCTCTGCCTTGGGTGCTGATGTTGCTGAAGGCTTGGTTCCCCTCCCCGAACATCCTTCGAGGGAGGGGTCAAGTCCAACGGTCTCTCCTGCTGGTGTTTCTCCCCCTCGGGGGAGTTCACTAACAGACTCATCTTTGGAGGACTGACGATGGTGTTCCTGATGCCCCCAGAGGACGTATCCGACGCAAGGCTCGTCTTCCTCTTCGCCGTAGAGGCCTTCCTTCTCCCCACAAGGGAGTTAGGAGGCGCCTTTTCGGCTCCTCGCCTTTGCAGTCCCCCGCAGAGGATCCTCCTCACCGTGCTTTGACCGTTGCAGCTGCATCACTGGACCTCTCTGCAGATTGTTCGCGATCTCCTCCGCCTGCCAGACCTGCTGACCTTCCTTCTCCGTTCCTGGCAGCTGACATGCTGTGGGCGCCCACGCACCCCGTTTTCAAACGGGCACGGGTCCCTTCGGGGCAAAAGGGGCTTGCTCACAATGTGGGCAAGTCCCTTAAGTGCCAGGTATCTCCTGTGCCCACGCTCTCCTGCGTGCAATTCGACCCAGAGACATCCTATGCCAGGGACAACGCGCCAGCGAGTTCCTGCTGCAGAGTCGACTCACCAGCGCTCTCACCGATCTCCTGCTCGTCAGCGCTCACCTGCGCGCCAGCGCTCTCCTGCGCACCAGCGATCTCCTATTCGCCAGCGCACAACTGCACGCCCTGATCCTGTTACGCGCCACGCGCGCCCACGATCTCCTGCTCGCCCACAATCTCCAGCTCGCCAGCGCTCTCCTCCTGCTCGCCAGCGCGCGCCATCGCTTGCCTGCGCGCCCTCGATCTCCGGATCTGAGCACAGGAAAGAAGACTCGCCCCTCGCCTTCTCGCCAGCGATCTCCTGCGCGCCCTCGCAACTCGCCCACCCGTCAGCCCTCGCCTGCGCACTATGGCATGCAGTCACCTTTGAACTCACAGGTTCCAGTCCCTACCGTGCGCCCTTCCAGAGGCTTCCGAGATTCTGCGCGCCCACGAGCAGTCTCCTCCTCGCGCTTCCACGCTTGCTGGTCCTTCTGCGCGCCCTCTGTCTTCACCAGACCGCGCACCTGAGCGCCATCAGTCTCCTGAGCGCACACGTGCACCATCTCCTGCGCGCCATCACTCCCCAGCACGCAATCGCGCCCACGAGCCTGCTCGCCGTGGATCATCTACGCGCCCACGCGCACCGTCACCTGTGCGCAGTCGCAACACCTGCACACTCTGCGCGCCATCGCTCGCCTGTGCACCATCATTCTCCTGCTCGCCAGCACTCGCCCGTGCGCCCACGCCCTCCCGCGCCTCCATCTCCGCGCGCCCGCGCACGTGCGCGAACGTTCGCCCGCGCGCGAACCTGGGATTATTCCCTCGTTTGAGCCCAAGTGCGATTCCCACCGGGTTTCGCAACGCGAACTACAGAACGAGTTGTCAGGAACGAGAGCAGCTAGGTCGTCTTCACCCCCCCCCCCCCGATCCTGTTACGCGCCGCGCGCGCCCACGATCTCCTGCTCGCCCACAATCTCCAGGTCGCCAGCGCGCTCCTCCTGCTTGCCTGCGCGCTCTCGATCTCCGGATCTGAGCACAGGAAAGAAGACTCGCCCCTCGCCTTCTCGCCAGCGATCTCCTGCGCGCCCTCGGAACTCGCCCACCCGTCAGCCCTCGCTTGCGCACCATCGCACGCAGTCACCGTCGTGCACACAGGTTCCAGTCCCTACCGTGCGCCCTTCCAGAGCCTTCCGAGATCCTGCGCGCCCACGAGCAGTCTCCTCCTCGCTCTTCCACGCTTGCTGGTACTTCTGCGCGCCCTCTGTCTTCACCAGACCACGCACCTGTGCGCCATCAGTCTCCTGCGCGCACACGCGCACCATCTCCTGCGTGCACACGCGCACCATCTCCTGCGTGCCATCACTCCCCAGCACGCAATCGCGCCCACGAGCCTGCTCGCCGTAGATCATCTACGCGCCCACGCGCACCATCACCTGTGCGCAGTCGCACACCTGCACGCCCTGCGCGCCATCGCTCGCCTGTGCACCATCATTCTCCTGCTCGCCAGCACTCGCCCGCGCACCCACGCCCTCCCGCGCCTTCATCTCCGCGCGCCCGCACGCGAACCTGGGATTTTTCCCTCGCGTGAGCCCAAGCGCTATTCCCACCGGGTTTCGCAACGCGAGCTACCGAACGAGTTGTCAGGAATAAGAGCAGCTAGATCGTCTTCACCCCCTCCCCCCGATCCTGTTACACGATCTCCTGCTCGCCCACAATCTCCAGCTCGCCAGCGCGCTCCTCCTGCTCGCCTGCGCGCCCTCGATCTCCGGATCTGAGCACAGGAAAGAAGACTCGCCCCTCGCCTTCTCGCCAGCAATCTCCTGCGCGCCCTCGGAACTCGCCCACCCGTCAGCCCTTGCCTGCACACCATTGCACGCAGTCACCTTCGCGCGCACAGGTTCCAGTCCCTACCGTGCGCCCTTCCAGAGCCTTCCGAGATCCTGCGCGCCCACGAGCAGTCTCCTCCTCGCGCTTCCACGCTTGCTGGTCCTTCTGCGCGCCCTCTGTCTTCACCAGACCACGCACCTGCGCGCCATCAGTCTCCTGTGCGCCATCATTCCCCAGCACGCAATCGCGCTCACGAGCCTGCTCGCCGTAGATCATCTACGCGCCCACGCGCACCATCACCTGTTCGCAGTCGCACACCTGCACGCCCTGCGCGCCATCGCTCGCCTGTGCACCATCATTCTCCTGCTCGCCAGCACTCGCCCGCGCACCCACCCCCTCCCGCGCCTTCATCTCCGCGCGAACGTTTGCCCGCGCGCGAACCTGGGAGTATTCCCTTGCGCGAGCCCAAGCGCGATTCCCACCGGGTTTCGCAACGCGAGCTACCGAACGAGTTGTCAGGAACGAGAGCAGCTAGGTCGTCTTCACCCTCCCCCCCTGATCCTGTTACACGCTAGGCGCGCCCACGCTCTCCTGCTCGCCCACGATCTCCTGCTCGCCCACAATCTCCAGCTCGCCAGCGCTCTCCTCCTGCTCGCCAGCGGGCACCTGCGCACCATCACTCGCCTGCGCGCCCTCGATCTCCGGATCTGAGCACAGGAAAGAAGACTCGCCCCTTGCCTTCTTGCCAGCGATCTCCTGCGCGCCCTCGGAACTCGCCCACCCGTCAGCCCTTGCCTGCGCACCATTGCACGCAGTCACCTTCGCGCGCACAGGTTCCAGTCCCTACCGTGCGCCCTTCCAGAGGCTTCCGAGATCCTGCACGCCCACGAGCAGTCTCCTTCTCGCGCTTCCACGCTTGCTGGTCCTTCTGCGCGCCCTCTGTCTTCACCAGACCGCGCACCTGCGCGCCATCAGTCTCCTGCGCGCACACGCGCATCATCTCCTGCGCGCCATCACTCCCCAGCACGCAATCGCGCCCACAAGCCTGCTCGTCATAGATCATCTACGGGCCCACGCGCACCGTCACCTGTACGCAGTCGCACACCTGCTCGCTAGCACTCGCCCGCGCGCCCACGCCCTTCCGCGCCTCCATCTCCGCGCGCCCACGCCCTCCCGCGCCTCTATCTCCGTGCGCCCGGGCACGTGCACGAACGTTCGCCCGCGCGCGAACCTGGGATTATTCCCTTGCGCGAGCCCAAGCGCGATTCCCACCGGGTTTCGCAACGCGAGCTACCAAACGAGTTGTCAGGAACGAGAGCAACTAGGTCGTCTTCACTGCGTCTGTCAGTAAGCAGCCATGGTTTGAGTCCCTTATCAGAGCTGTCGTCCAGGCTGTTAAGCCTGCCTTCTCTGATTTGGGACCCAAACCAAGGGCAGCTCCGACCCCACTGAAGAGGAAGAGAGGAGTAGAGATCGTGGTGACTTCTCCTCGGGTCAAGCTGGCTCCCAAGAAGTCCGTCAGGAAGGCTCCTTCCCACCCGCAGACGTTTTCTCCATCCCCTGTGGACGAGGTTTTTCCGTCCTAAGGGGAGTCTTCCGAGTTGAGACCTTCTCCCACCTCACCAATGGGAGCAACCCCACCTTGAGCAGGAGAATCGTCCCGTGTTGGGGCGGAGAAGAGCCCTCAGACTTCGTTGCTGGAGTCCTGTATCCCTCCTAGGAGGGAACCGAAGGACTCGAAGACCATCCCGAAGTCTTCTTCCAGGATTCAACCAGAGCCAATGAGACCCGCGAAGAACGTCCACGTGTCCCCCCAAGAAGAGCCTTTTGGGGACAGGAGACTTCGCTGCCGGTTCTCCAGGGGGAGAGCAGCAAGAGTCAGAGCATGCCTTCTAGCAGGTCTTGACTCTGATGAGGAATCTCAACAAGTTTCCGGACCCGGAGATTCCTCCTCGTGAGGGCAAGGACACGGTCCTGGACCGAGTCTTTGGCACTCAGAAACCCACTAAGGCCAGTGCGGCTCTGCCCTGGTCCCAAGGGGTTAAGAGTGCCAGGGATAAGGTTGAGGGCCAGCTCTCCGAGCTCGCCTCCTCCAGCCGTTCCACTGCTGGCAACAAGCTCCTCCCGCCTCCTCATGTCCACCAGAGGAGGTATTTTGAGATCATGGAGGAGTCTTGTTTAGCTCTTCCGTTGCACCACTCTGTGGAAGACCTTACCAAGGGAGTTCTTCTTGATAGACTCTCTAGCCGGCAAGTGACTTTCTCGGCGACAGAGGTCCTAAACCAGGAGAAGGTTGCGAAGTGAGCCATGCAGGCTACTTCGTAGCTGGATGTCTGGTTGGGGTCTCTGGGCATGGTTTTGCGATCCGAGGAGCTGTCCAAGGAAAGCACTAGGAAGGCCCTGGAGACCTTCCTCCTCTCGGGCACCCGCACCATTGAGTTTCTGGCCCACCAAGTCTCGAACTTGTGGGCCAATTCGATCTTGAAACGACGTGATGCGGTGGTAGAGAGGTTCCATTCGAAGGTCTCAACCGTCGAAGTCAGCAAGCTCAGACACTCTTCCCTTATGGGAAAGAGCCTGTTTGAGCCCAAGGATGTGGAACAGGTAGCTGAGAGGTGGAGGAAATCCAATCAGGATTCTCTCCTCCAAAGGGCTCTCACATCGAAGCCCTACAAACCTCCAGCACTCAACAACAACCTCGCCAGTCCAAGACGACGAAACCGGCAGCGGCAGCGAAGACAACGGTGTCCAAACAGCAGCCCTTTCCTGTCAAAGACAAGAGAGGCAAGAAGTCCTCCAGGGGAGGCAAGAATGCTAGGGGGAGCAGCCGAGGCCGCAAACGCTAGGATTGGCAATCCCCCTGCATGTCCACCAGTGGGGGGATACCTACAAAGTTGCGCAATCAGGTGGCAGCAACTCGGGGCTGATTCCGTGACGGTTTCTGTAATCAGTCAAGGATATCGCGTCCCGTTCATAACATATCTTCCTCCCCTGACAGCGAATCCAGTGTCGTTGAGCTCCTATGCCATGGGATCGGCAAAGGGGCTAGCCCTACAGGCAGAAGTCGAGACCATGCTAAAGAAGGATGCTCTCCAAGAGGTCGTCGAGGGGTCCCCAGGCTTCTTCAGTCGACTCTTTCTTGTAAAGAAGGCGTCTGGAGGCAGGAGACCAGTCATCGACCTCTCAGCTCTGAACAGGTTTGTCAAACAAACTCCGTTCAGCATGGAGACAGCAGACACGGTCAGACTTGCAGTGAGACCACAAGACTTCATGTGTACACTGGATCTGAAGGACGCGTACTTCTAGATCCCAATCCATCGGTCTTCAAGGAAGTATTTAAGATTCAGCCTAGACAACAAAATCTACCTGTTCAAGGTGCTGTGTTTTGGTCTCTCCACAGCACCTCAGGTTTTTACCAGAGTTTCCACCCTGATCTCTTCGTGGGCACACAGGACCCGCATTCGTCTACTCCGTTATCTGGACGACTGGCTGATCCTGGCAGTCTCGGAGTCGACCCTTCTTCGACACCGAGACAAGCTTCTGGGACTTTGCCAAGATCTAGGAATCATGGTAAATCTCGAGAAGTCTTCTCTGCTTCCATCTTAACGACTGGTATATCTAGGCATGATCTTGGACACTAATCTCCACAAAGCCTTTCCATCAGACGACAGGATAGCAAGGCTGAGGAGGGTCGCAGATCCTTTCCTCAGACGAGAAGAACTCCCAGCCCAATCTTGGTTACGTCTCCTCGGTCACCTTTCCTCTCTGGCACGTCTAGTTCCAAATGGGCGCCTCAGGATGAGATCCCTGCAATGGCAGCTCAAGTCCCGGTGGAATCAAGGTCACGATTCCCTGGACATTTTGGTCCCTATGGGTCCTGCGGAACGGACGGACCTTCAATGGCGGGTGACAGACGAAAACCTCCGAAAGGGAGTGGCTCTTCTCGTCCTCCCTCCGGATTTGATGCTGTTCTCGGATGCCTCAAAAGAAGGTTGGGGGTCCCATGTTCTGAACTACAGGACCTCATGCCTACGGTCAGAATCAGAAAAGTGCCTCCACATAAACCTGCTAGAGATGAAGGCCGTCTATTTGGCTCTTCAACAGTTCCGACAGTACCTGGCGGGTCACTCCGTGGGGGTGATGAGTGACATCACCACGGTAGTGACTTACATCAACAAGCAGGGAGGTACCTTTTCACAACAGCTATCCCATCTTGCAGTAGAGATACTGAGATGGACCGAAGTCCACTCGATTCCACTATGGGCTCGCTTCATTCCGGGCAAAAGGAATGTGCTCGCCGACAGTCTGAGCAGAGCATCCCAGATAGTGAGTACCGAGTGGTCTTCGAATCCTCTAGTAGCCAACAAAGTCCTGACTTTGTGGGGTTCCCCGATGGTGGATCTGTTCGCGACAGCCTTGAATTTCAAGCTCCCGCTGTACTGCTCCCCAGTCCCGGACCCCAAGGCACTCTGGCAAGATGCCTTCCAACAACGGTGGGACAACATCGACGTGTACGCCTTTCCCCCCGTTCTGTCTGATGAGAAGGTTGCTCAACAAGGCCAGAATATCGGTCAACCTGTCTATGACCTTAATAGCTCCGCTATTGCATCATGCATAGTGGTTCCCGGACCTTCTGCAGCTCCTGACGGAACTCCCGAAAAAACTCCCTCCTCGACACGAGCTACTTAAACAACCACACGCCAACATCTTCCACAAAGCCGTAGCATCCCTACATCTTCACACCTGGAGACTATCCAGCATCTCCTCTCAGAGAGAGGCTTTTCGCAACAAGTTGCGGAAAGGATGTCTCGACACCTGCGAAAGTCACCCGCAGGAGTCTACCAGGCGAAGTGGAGAGCCTCCTCTCGATGCCACTATTCCAGCAATAGCGGAGTTTCTCCTCTCGATGCCACTATTCCAGCAATAGCGGAGTTTCTTGTGTATTTGCGGGAAGAAATGCGCCTTTCAGTCTCGGCAGTGAAAGGCTATCGCTCAGCCTTAAGTCTTGCCTTCAGGCTAAAAGGGATGGACATTTCCTCCTCACCAAAACTTTCTTTACTCATACGAAGTTATGAACTTACCTGCCCTCAGTCGGAAGTGAGACCTCCTCCATAGAACGTGGTTCGAGTCCTCAGGGCTCTTAAGAGACCTCCGTTCGAACCATTACGCCAGGCTTCTGATCGCCACCTGACTTGGAAGACGATGTTCCTACTTGCTTTGGCCTCGGCCAAGCGAGTCAGCGAACTTCATGGTCTCTCGTATGACATCGCCCATGGGGGGAGGTAATGTTCAGGTTCGTCCCTGAGTTTGTAGCTAAGACTCAAAATCCAGGAGTGCCGGACCCCCGGTTCGACTCCTTCCGGATTTTGAATCTCCGTTCTGTAACAGATGAGCCAGACCATCTCCTACTGTGCCCAGTAAGGAGTCTGAAGCTCTATCTTAAAAGAACAGCTGCAGTTCGTCCTCGAGTGCAAGCATTGTTTGTGAGCACAGGAAGGACGAAGAGGAGGGTCACGAAGAACACTATCTTAGCGTGGATTCGCAGGGTCATCCACCATTCCCTGAATCCAGACCCTCCTCCGTCCCGTCGCCCTAGAGCACATGATGTCAGGGGCATCACTACGTCCCTGGCCTTCAAGAGAAACTACTCAGTGACGCAGGTTCTATAAGCAGGGGTTTGGAAGCGTCAAACGACATTCACAGCCCACTACCTGCAAGACGTGACCCACAGGAGGCTCGATACATTCTCTATCGGCCCTGTGGTGGCTGCACAACAGCTGGTCTAAACCTCAGGCTCCTTAATGGACAAGTAGCAGAAGGTTGAGGGTATTGTTACCCGGTTTTAGTCGGCATGAATGAAAAGGTATGCCTGGCCCTTATTCTTTTCTTCATCCTCCCCTCTCATGGGGAAAGCAGCATCCTGGGTTCTTTGCACAGCTGACCTCAAACCACTGCAGGTAAACCATGCTTCCTTGTGTTCCTAGTATTAAGATAATACTGTCGCGTCCCCCATACCCTTACGAGGTGGTATTGGGAACGTCCTAACCTAGAATTCCATCTAAAGGACTCCAGGTCAACTTCCTAGGACGAGTCACACTTCATTCCTTCACACACAAGCTTACGTAGGCCGCGATCCTTGCAGAGCAAGGTACTTTCGAGGTGCAGGGACTCCTTTTCTTGAGTTCTACTTACTCAGATACTGAGTCCCCAGGCAAAAAGCCAAAGGCTGGGACTTACCACCCTTCCTAAGGGTTAAGTCACCCTATTTAAATAGCGTGGTTTGTATTTCGGTTACGGAACAAATGACAAATTCGTAGATAATTTGTATTTTCCTAACCATACAAACCTTAGCTATTTAATCAAACTTGCCCGCCAGCCCTGGTCCCTGGGATAAGTCCTACCTCTAAGCAAAGTGAACTAGTTCACCGGTGTGTGAGGGGGGAGGGGTAGCTAGCCTATTTAAATAGCTAAGGTTTGTATGGTTAGGAAAAATACAAATTATCTACGAATTTGTCATGTTTGTTTGCCTATCAAAGCTTCCTATTTGTCCTAAATTGTAAGAGGAGTTATTCATAAAGTATTTTTTTTTCAGGATACAGTTGGTTGCTTGCTTGAGATTAACAAATGACTAACGGCAGAATCACAAGAAAATTGATGTCCATTGATAACAAAAAACTTGCAAGTGGAAATTAAGATATGTGACTTCATGAAAAAAATACCATGGTTTTAAATATGGGGAGATTTAACAATTTTCAAAATTCTTGTGTAGATATGTTTAGAATGTGAGGCTCTAAGTACCTTGATATTGCCTAATTAATCTGTTAAATTTAGCTGTTAGAATTCAACTGCAAAACTTAATATTTTTCTATAAATCTTAAAATCTGTTGCTGTCTTTACCATACAGTTCTCATTTTACATTATACTGATTATGTCTTAGCTATCGTAAGTGTTTCTGTCAGGTTTTTTTTTTTTTTTTTTTTTTTTGGGGGGGGGGAAATTTCAACAAAGAACAAAGTGTAAGATTATGTTATACTATATTTGCAACTTAGAATACCACTGAATCACAACTTCAATAACTTTAGTCACCATCTCAGTCTTTTGCTATCTCGTGTCATACTAAATTTACCAGAAGCCTCAATATTAAATCTCACTTTCACTAATGTATTGTCATCAATTGAAAATTTTACTTAATAATATTTTTTCGTATCTATACAAGGTATAAGAATGTTGGTTAATACTTTTTATCGGGACCGTAGAACAAGGTTATGTGATATTGAGTTGTGTATGTTTTAATTCTAATTTGATTTGGCGACAATGCTTGTAAGTTTGCCGTTCTACTAAGCACATTTGGGATTACGATTTTATGCTACTTGAATTTGTATTTCCGGATAGTTTATAGCTATAATTTCTATGTAGCATTTAGAAGGATACAAATACTTGATCATAGTACTATTATCAATCAGAAAACACATTTAACATGGCACTTGTTTAATGGCTATTTTTTTGCAAACAATCATTTTGGGATCTTTAGGTCAACAATCTGTATAATGTATGTTTTTAAAATGATATATTAAGTTAAAATATTTAAACCTAACTTTACCTGATATACTGTTGTGCCCTAAAGTTTATTTGGTGACCATTTTCTCAATCAGGTGAGGTCCTTCGGGAGAAAATCCTTTTTATACATTGAATTCTATTATTCATAGTTTTTCTATGATAACTTTCTCTTTGGGGTTCCTGTGGATATTAGACAAAGGCTGATAGATTCAAAAGCTAATTAACAATTCCGGGTGTTTTACCCTGTGTTTTAGCTTATGATTTTATAAGGTTTCGTTTCAATCCTTACTTTCCACTAGGCCTTCTTATTCTGTAAATATTTGTAGGTCACTAAGCTGTGTCTTCAATTAGAACACATCATGTTGTAGGCAGTAGGTTGGCTAAGTGGCTAATTTCCAATTGGTAAGGATAAAAGAGACGCTTTAGCTATGGTAAGCAGCTCTTCTAGGAGGAGGACACTCCAAAATCAAACCATTGCTCTCATAGCCTCTGTACCATGGTATTCCTTATTTTATTCCTTCAGTGGACTTTATTTCCTGAGGCCCTTGCATTTATTGCATCCTGATTTTCCAACTAGGGTTGTAACTTAGCTATTGATATTATCGATATTGGTTAGGTTTCAACAACAGTTTGGAATCCCTTTTTCATTATCAGAAAGTTCTATTGAATTTGCTATTAAGACTAATTTTAGTAAGTTTCAAGAAATTGTGTTGATTCCTTCTTATTGGGTTCTTTATTTGGGCTTTGTGTTGGAGAACAAAATTCAGAATGATCTTGTGACCAAAGAGTTCAAGAAAACAAAAGTTCTGTCCACAACATAAGGGGATGAGTCTCTTAGGAACTAAGGCATCTTTAGAGACGTGCATTCCTCATGCTCAATTCAAAATAAGACCTTTTTAGTTTTGTTTCAACCAATACAGGGATAGATTAGTTTCTATTCTATGTATCAAGAATCAGATGGAACCACTTGATTGGTGGGATTCTCAACAATGTTTTCTTCAAGGTGGGAGTCTCCCTTCTGTAGGTAGTAGACTGGTCAAGGCACCAGCGAGTTACTGGGTTCCTTTGACTGGCCAGATAGTACCACATTGGATCCCTCTCTGGTTACAGTTCCTTTTTCCTTTGCCTGCACATATGCCATGTGGTATGGCCTATATTTTATGCATTTTCTTCTTTTCTCTTACATCAAAGATAACCAAAAAATTCTTCTTCACTCACGGGGTTAACTACTGCACTGTAATTGTTCAGTGGCTACTTTTCATTTGTTCATTGGCTATTTTCTTCTTTCTACTTTCCACTTGTTCAGTAGCTTCTTTCCATTTGGTAATGGTAGAAGAGAGACTTTAGCTATGATAAGCAGCTCTTCTAGGAGGAGGACACTCAAAAATCAAACCATTGTTCTCTGGTCTTGGGTAGTGCCATAATCTTTGTACCATGATCTTCTTCTGTCTTGAGTTAGAGTTCTCCTGCTTGAGGCTACACTCGAGCACGCTATTCTACCCGTTTCCTTATTTCCTTAAGTCACACTGGGTTATTTTCTCAGTTGGAGGCCTTTGGCTTTTTTGTGAAAAATCAAGTTTCAGCCGCAGTATATTTAGTTCCACTTTTTCTGCTCTTGATTGATGTGAAACTTGGTCTTTATGTTGAATAATCTGCAGAATCTCACATGAAATACAGTATTTGGTTAGATCATAATTCTTAACTCATGTTAGCTGACTGGTTTCTATGTACGGTGGTAAATTTGCTAAGCTATCAAGTTCATGTTGTTAGTAACTGATTATATTTGAAGGTTCTGTCCAGAATATGTAGTTGGATACTTTAACAAAAGTCTTCTGCAGTGTTTTCATGGATCTTGCTGAAGTCTGATATTTTATCATTGGTTAATTGTTGATGGTTTTGATGAGTTAGAAATGATAGTGTTTTTAAGCAGTTAAGGCTTTATACAAAATTCAAAGGTTATTTATCTTGAAAATGTATTAATAATCAAGTCCTGAAACAGGTTTCTCTTTTCATAGCAGGTTTATTGTTTTTTATATGGAAAATATGAATCTCATTCAAAGATGTAATGATTTTGCAGCATAGTTTCCTTTACATCTCAGGTGTCCTGAAATCTTCCTGGTTGTCTCCTTTTTAAGGAATGGTTTAAATAATTTTGTTCCAATGGTTATTTGGGGGAAATTATTGAAACTGAATTTAGAATATTTCTAGATATCTGGAGAATTGAATTGGAAACTTCACTGCCTGGCTAACTGCTGGACTAGTGTTCAAGTCCCGCTCAAGATCGATAGTTCTTGTAGTATCTACAACCTCACCATCCTCTTGAGCTAAGGATGGGGAGCCTATAGGTCTACCTGCTGAGTCATCAGCAGCCATTGTTTGGCCCTCCCTAGTTCTAATTTTGGTGGAGAGGGTTCTTGGGTGCTGATCGTTTGTATATATGGTCAGTCTTTAGTGCATTGTCCTGCTAGCTGAGGCAGTGTCACTGCCCCTTGCCTCTGCCATTCATGAGCAGCTTTTAAAGTAGTTCTTGATAATGGCACTAATTTCTCATGTTGGTTTCCTGTGATATTCACTCTAAGGAAACCAGTATATCTGTATTTTTTTCTTTGTGATTTTTTTTTTAATTATTTTTAAACATTTTTGATTACATTATGTAAATGGTTATGATCTTCCCATATCAGTTCCGAACATTCTCCATACTTGGGTTTGCAAAGTTTAAGGCTTTTTAAGTTTTCAGGATTTTTATGCCACTCTAGCAGACAGCTTTGAAAGGGACACTTTTGGATCAAGTGATTTAAATTTTTCCTCGACCTGTTTTCGTTAGGCGGTAATACGGCCTGGTTGAAAGTATCTCCTTAAAGTAAATTATGATATTTTGTATTTGTTCTTGGGTCTTTTGAGTTACTTTGGGCTTTCCTTGCTCTACAGTGTGTTTGTGAGCAATCCTTGTTTATAGATTTTTTTCAGATATTTGTTTTAAAGATATATTTTCTGTTACTTCTAAGGACAAATGGCTTTCTTTAGTATTCTGATTTTTGGGGGGCACTTTGTGTGAAAATTGTCTTGCAGAGTTCCCCTTGTTTTAGGAATTTTCTTTGGGCAAAGATATTGGAACTTCTTTCGTAGCACTCCTTGGTCTATGGAGTTATTTAAGGAACTCATTGTTCATGGATTATGAAGAAATTCAGGTTCTACATATTTTATTTTAAGTTATTTTGGATACACATTAGTCTGTGTAGTAATCTTGGAATCCTTTTTCTATGGCGTTACTCGAAGAATTTCTTGATTTAACAAGCTACAAGGGGCACTTATTTGATTTACCAGTTTTGAGTATTCCA
Organism: Palaemon carinicauda; assembly: GCF_036898095.1. NCBI lineage: Eukaryota > Metazoa > Arthropoda > Malacostraca > Decapoda > Palaemonidae > Palaemon > Palaemon carinicauda. The sequence continues at coordinate 141,034,974 of NC_090736.1, read as the reverse complement.
TAGTTTAGAATTTATTTTGTAGTGCACACTGGTTTATCCAGGAGACCACTTTGTCTATGGAGATTTTTGGGCCTTATTTCTCTGTCCATTTAGTTATTCATGACCAGCATTGTTCTTGAAAGTTATTTTTAATACTTTTATCTTTAGTATTATTTAGAAAATTTTTTATTGGCACTCATTGGATAGTGAAGTGAGCTATGAGTTATTTGGAGACGTATATTACCTATGCAATTATTCAGAACAATTCTTTGTGTGTGGAGTTATCCACTACACACCTTGGTCTAAGGGGCTATTCTGTGCACATATTGGATTGTTTATTTCATGTCGCTGGTTGTTTTCATGATTCGATTTAAGTAAATCCTTCTTTCATTTTTTTCTATTACTCTTGTTTTCAAGAGTTCCAAATTGCTTGTCAATCTTTATGCTTCATAGTTATATTGCAAGTCTCTGTGAATTAAGATCTAATTGATAAAATCTTTGTAATTGGGTGAATTTAAGATTATATATATTTCTAATAATTTTGCTTAAATTTTTTTGGGGGGAATATTTCAAAGAGAATTTATCTATCAATGATATTCAAGGTATGTTCAATGTAGCACTATTTTTTCTTCCTAGGCTATCTGCCAAACGATCATAAAACTGGTGGGAGATTTGCTTCATCCCCTTTTGTTTCTTAAATAAGAAAATATTAAAAGCATATCTGTAGATTTCTTGTATATTGCTAAGGGAAATCCATGCACTGTAATTAACTTGCTTTCCTTTAATTGAAAATAATGCATTCCCCTTTTACAATTCTTTCTAATGATTAAAACAAATTAGAATACTACTTTTGATTTATATGTTAAAGGTAGAGAATTGTATGGTAACTTGTATTTCTTATTTTTTAATGTGTCATTAATTCTCATGAGTCAAAATTTTGCCCCAATACCCATCCTCCTTTGACATTTTATATTGCTTTACAACAGTTGGCTCTCTCTCTCTCTCTCTCTCTCTCTCTCTCTCTCTCTCTCTCTCTCTCTCTCTCTCTCTCTCTCTCTCTGAGAAATCGATGAACTCGAAGTGAGTCAGACGTAATGGAGAAGCTAGCTAATGAAACTTAATAGATTAAATGGTAAAGAAAGTAATGATATATAGGTCAATGAAGGTTCATTATACTAGAAGATTATGAAACATCTGTTGGGGAGACATAAAGGTCACAGAATTAAGTTATTGAAAAGCTAGATATAAACTCAAATATATTATCTTTGTAGGGGTATTGTGCCATCATTTTACCTCCAACGGTCTATTGTGCCATCATTTTACCTCCAACGGTCTATTGTGCCATCATTTTACCTCCAACAGTCTATTGTATTCATTGCTTAATGGTCTATCAATGTTCCTTCTAACCCTATCTGCACTTGCACATTCTTTTTTACCCTATCTGCAATTCCATATTCCTTCTGACCATGCCTATACTTGCACATCCTTCTGACCCTACTTATACTTGCACATTCCTTCTGACCCTAGCTGCCCTTACACGTTCCTTCTGAACCTACCTGCACTTGTGCATTCCTTCTTATCCTACCTGCACTTGCACATCCCTTCTGACCCTTGTTGCACTTACACGTTCCTTCTGAACCTACCTGCACTTGTCCATTCCTTCTTATCCTACCTGCACTTGCACATCCCCTCTGACCCTCGTTGCACTTACATGTACCTTCTGACCCTCGCTGCACTTACAAGTTCCTTCTGAACCTACCAGCACTTGTGCATTCCTTCTTATCCTACCTGCACTTGCACATCCCTTCTGACCCTTGTTGCACTTACACGTACCTTCTGACCCTCGCTGTCCTTACACATTCCTTCTGAACCTACCTGCACTAGTGTATTCCTTCTTATCCTACCTGCACTTGCACATCCCTTCTGACCCTCGTTGCACTTACACGTAGCTTCTGACCCTCGCTGCCCTTACACATTCCTTCTGAACCTACCTGCACTTGTGTATTCCTTCTTATCCTACCTGCACCTGTGCATTCCTTCTTATCCTACCTGCACATGTGCATTCCTTCTTATCCTACCTGCACATGTGCATTCCTTCTTATCCTACCTGCACTTGTGGATTCCTTCTTATCCTACCTGCACTTGCACATCCCTTCTGACCCTCGTTGCACTTACACGTAGCTTCTGACCCTCGCTGCCCTTACACATTCCTTCTGAACCTACCTGCACTTGTGTATTCCTTCTTATCCTACCTGCACCTGTGCATTCCTTCTTATCCTACCTGCACATGTGCATTCCTTCTTATCCTACCTGCACATGTGCATTCCTTCTTATCCTACCTGCACTTGTGGATTCCTTCTTATCCTACCTGCACTTGCACATCCCTTCTGACCCTCGTTGCACTTACACGTAGCTTCTGACCCTCGCTGCCCTTACACATTCCTTCTGAACCTACCTGCACTTGTGTATTCCTTCTTATCCTACCTGCACCTGTGCATTCCTTCTTATCCTACCTGCACTTGTGTATTCCTTCTTATCCTACCTGCACCTGTGCATTCCTTCTTATCCTACCTGCACATGTGCATTCCTTCTTATCCTACCTGCACATGTGCATTCCTTCTTATCCTACCTGCACTTGTGGATTCCTTCTTATCCTACCTGCACTTGCACATCCCTTCTGACCCTCGTTGCACTTACACGTAGCTTCTGACCCTCGCTGCCCTTACACATTCCTTCTGAACCTACCTGCACTTGTGTATTCCTTCTTATCCTACCTGCACCTGTGCATTCCTTCTTATCCTACCTGCACATGTGCATTCCTTCTTATCCTACCTGCACATGTGCATTCCTTCTTATCCTACCTGCACTTGTGGATTCCTTCTTATCCTACCTGCACTTGCACATCCCTTCTGACCCTCGTTGCACTTACACGTACCTTCTGACCCTCGCTGCCCTTACACATTCCTTCTGAACCTACCTGCACTTGTGTATTCCTTCTTATCCTACCTGCACTTGCACATCCCTTCTGACCCTCGTTGCACTTACACGTACCTTCTGACCCTCGCTGCCCTTACACATTCCTTCTGAACCTACCTGCACTTGTGTATTCCTTCTTATCCTACCTGCACTTGCACATCCCTTCTGACCCTCGTTGCACTTACACGTACCTTCTGACCCTCGCTGCACTTACAAGTTCCTATTTCATGAAGTAAAGGAATCTAAATGGAATTATCATTGACTGATATTAGAAAGGATCTCTTTGATTGGGAGTTTTAGAAGGCGACCTCAGCAAAGCAGCCGATTACTGAAAAATTTCTTCAGTGAATTGCATAGTTAGATGAAAATGTTGTTTTCTGGGGTCAATAAGACCTTAGTGTAAAATGTTTTGTTTAGCTAAAGGGAGGGAGAAGAATTTGGAATCATATAGTTGTGTAGATAGTGCATTTGTTATGTATAAAATAGATGGGATATAAACTAGATGCAGTTTAATGGCCATTCCAATCTAAGGAAGCTCCTTTAATCTCTCTCTCTCTCTCTCTCTCTCTCTCTCTCTCTCTCTCTCTCTCTCTCTCTCTCTCTCTCTCTCTCCCTCTCTCCCTTTTTTTTCCTGGTGCTACATGAAAATACCTTGAAGAATAACATGCTAATTTTTAAAAGTAAAGGGAGGTTTTGTTCACATTTTCCAATAAGGTTTAATTATGAAGAAACTCTTTTATATTAACCTGATGCTTACCTCTAATTTCAAATCTCCCACTCCTCATCCTTGATCCTTCCTTATCCCAAATTTGGAAATGTTATAAAAAAAACCAAAGACACTCGCCTCCTATGGCTGATGAGTCTCCCACTGGCCCCCCTCCTCTTTGAGCATCAGTATTTGCCAATTTATTCCTCCCCACAAAAACAGCTAGAGTCCATGAGGTAGATCCTGATCTTAACTAGAGTAATCACTAGTTCTTTTGGACTGTTATTTTATTACCCATGTACAGAATTTGTTCATTCTTTTACTGGTGACTTGAGAGCTGTAGCTCAATGTAGTGACTTAAATATATTGTACTTGTCAAAGGCGACAGTCTGTATTGGTAAATATTTTGGACTAGTCTGCTTATTGATCCAGCTGTCTTGTATGTGCAGGTTTTATCCTGAAAGCCAAAGTCATGAAAAATTTTCTTGTGTTATGCCATTATTAACTTGCTCAAAAGCCTCAAATTCTTTGCTTGTGATGGTTTATCAGATTTTAGAATTTGGTATAAATTATCCTATTTGAATATTGTAGGAGGTTATAATGTCAAATGTACAGGTTTTGGTACTATCGTTTTCATTTCTAGTAAAATTGTATGCAATTTTGTCAATGACGAAAACATCAAATTTTTTATGAATTGTGTAATGTAAGTAGTGAAATGCCTATCTAATGTAAAAGGAATGTGATTCAATGTGCTCCAGACATGTTTATGCTCCTTTTGAAGTTAATGTGTAATCAGTGGTAATTGTTGTTTCCAGATATTTCATAAAAACTTCCATTTCAAGTATGATTTAAATGTTAAAGATTAATGATAAGCGTACTTAACGCAAGTGGTGTTTCAAGGAATTAGGTAAGAGGGTCATTTTCAAGTCTTGCATTTCAGAACTTTTTATTATGGCGAAATACCTGTGCTCTCTGGAAAGGTGCACAGCTCGGTTCATAAATTCCATTTTGTTTCTTGGCTCATGTCATTTGTGCCCATGACACAAAGAAGGGATAAATAACACTTTAATCACTTTTAAATAAATTGTGTAATAAGTTTTTGAGTATCTTGCCGCTGATGCGAAAGCTGTCCAGATTAGTTTATGTGTGATTATGTTGTTTAAAGGATGAGAGAAGGGATTTGGTATGAAAAATAGGTTTATAAATTGTTGACAGAGAGTCTCGTCAGATATGTGTGTTTTAAGAGCAAAGTTTAGTGGATTAATGGCAAAGGATTTTTTATTTACTTCAATTGGTCAAGGTATGAAAGTTCAATTTCCTTAAAATTACTTTGTTTACGTATCCTCATATCCTGGGTTTTAGAGATGCATTGAATTCTGGGTAGGTTTTTTTTGTTAATGCAAAACTGGTGTGCAGAAATACAGTATTAACGTCTTCAAACAGTATCCTTCCTAGAAGAAAATTCATAAAATTTTGAGAGAGTTGTTAGGTCTCTTACACCTACGCAATTCACAATAATTGGAATATCATACCCAAAAGTTCGTTAATTTTCTAAATATAGATAATTCATATTGCCTTTACAACTTTTTTAATCCCTTAACTATTTTTATGATTAAATATTTTGACAATGCACAGAAATTGTAAGATTTATTAGATGATACACTGCATCGTGGGCTGGTTCATACCTGGCATTTTTTGTATAGTCATTTTAGCTTTTTCTCATTTGTTAGATTTCCTGGCCTTTTGGACAGCAGCGTGAGCTTTTACTAGAATTGCAGTGATTAAAATAATTCACATTCAGAACATGGAGTTTTCAAAGTAAAAACAAATGTTGCTCATTACAGTATTTAAAATGAAAAATTTATAAATTGCCATATTGAAAGAGATTACAATACAGTATATAATGTAATATCACAGCACAGTATTAAAAGTTGTCTGTTGTTGTCACTAAAGGTTTTATTCTTGAAAAAAACAAAGTACCCACTGCTGACCTTGCTAGCAATTATTTCTATGCCCACATCCTTCAAGGATACCTTTGGTTTAGTTGTTTGCCATTAAGGGGTCGTCCGAGCTCACTTGGCCTAAAGTAGTTTTGAGTATTAAATTGAGAATTAAAAGATTAGATTAAAAATATTTATGAAGCAGCAAAAGTAATGAAAATGAAATACTGTATGGAAAATTGGATATTGCATAACCTAGCTACCTTAGTGTTAATTTTTTGTTCCACACAGAGAAATAGGCTGGCTCTCTCTCTCTCTCTCTCTCTCTCTCTCTCTCTCTCTCTCTCTCTCTCTCTCACACAAGAAGGGGGTAGTGCCATTAGTGCACATCACAAGATTCTCTGTAGGCATTACAAACCGCTCTTAACCCTACTGTAGCTACACTAGCTTAATAGCCTTCAAGCACTAGGCTATATTCCTAAATTCATTCAATCAAATCTCCCTCTTAAAAAACATTGATCACAGGACTCCTGTCAAATATTTTCTTAATTTCTTATTGGTAATAAGAGCAATAGTTTATAAGCAACATTTACTCTCTTAAGATGATTATTCATCGCACATCAGTATAAAAAACTTATTAAAACCCAGTAAATTTTGATCCTTGATATCAGTGTCTAATTTTAATTGTGATGGGAATTTGCTTTTATAGAATATTTGGACTAAGTGTTATGAATTCCATTGGTAGGAATAAGTAAGTGTTGTCCTAGTATTGAGTAATTGGAGTGAGATTCTTATGGAGTAGTTAGGTCATTACTTTGTCTATTTAGCTTCAATAGATCATGTCGCAAGGTGGACAAGGAAGTCAGCTTTTTGTCAGTGTTTCTTAAAGAAGTTAGACTGAAAGGATTTTAGTTAAAGCTTCTTTATGTACATGGATACGAATTAGGTTTTTCACACAGAATTAGGATAGATTTTGCATTGTAATTTACGTACTGTAGCTAATAAATAAATCTTGTTGAACTATGTAAAAAGGTGAAAAATATCCTCTATCCATTTAACAAGTTCAACATCCACTCAGTCAGCCCATTGCCAAGTTTCAAACTCTAAGTTTCTTCATAAAAGTATTTTTCAAGAGTGTCGAACACTCAGCTTTCAGTAAGCAAACCATATAAAAATTTACTTTAAAGTTTTTGAAGTAACCCGGTATAATCTTATTAATGTATTAGAGTAAAAAATTGCGAAGTTTTAGTGTATGCCTAGTTATGATAGATTTTCTGAGATAACTATGTATTTAACTTGGAAGTTTAGCTTTTATGAGAATTTATATAACAAACTCATAGAGACCAAATTATTTTCTCGATTTTAGAGTTTTGAATTATTAATTGTGTGATTTGAAGTAACCAAAGAGAAAATTTCAGTCTTCTTAAAGTCACCAAGAAATAAATGAAAAAAGATTATAATTTGTCTTTTTGTTCAGAGAGATTTGAGTTTGATGCTTTGCTCTTTATTATAGTAATAAACTTGTAGAGAAGTTATAATTCCTGGTCCTGTGTTTCTAAATTACGAAAAAGATTAATTTTTTCATTCAAATTAAAACACGTAATGAATTCATCATTATTAAAGGTCAGTATGTTGGTAATTAAGTATTTAATATTCTAAAGATATATTTCCCTTTGTTGGTACTTTTTCCAACTACCTTATATCAAAAGGTATTTGGGAGCTCAGACACACTCGTGTTTCGAACAATACTAAAATCATATCTTTTTATCTAATATCTGTTCATCTTGTGCCGGTTATCAGTAGAGAATATCTTATTTGGCAAAAGTGATTTTCATCTGTCTGTCCATCTTGTGCTGAGCTCATTCTAGAAACTTAGGAAAAAAAGATATTTTAAACTTCATTTCAGGCTGACTTAATCATTCTAAAGTCTGTTAAAGAAAAAAATCCACAAGTATGAAAATATTTTAATAACTAGAAATAGATTGATCATTGCTATTTTGACCGTAACTTATGGTGATATATTAAGTTACACAGGACCTGCGTAAAATACGTGATGAATAGTAAAGAAACATTTCCTTTGATTATTAGCTGAGGATACTTTAGGGAATATATGCACGTGATGGTATAGCAAGGGATATGAGCAGAGGATAGTATAGTACGAGATTATAAGATTAGAAGTGTATTATAAGTAATTATAAGATGATGATAGTATGTTGAGGGCTTATGTGCTGAGGATAGTATATTGTAGAAAGGAAGATAGTATGAGCTGAGGATAGTATTTAATGGGGATGACTTTATTTGATAATATGGATGTATAAGACATACTCGTAATTGCAGGATTATTGTATATTTTTGGGTTATAAATCTAAGTTTATGAGGAGTTATATAAACTTTGAATTAAAACTTAATCTACCTCAAACTATAAGTAAATAATTAATTAGTATCCTATGTCTCAGTACCATTTCATAAGTTTATTGTTTTAAACAATGCCGCTAGCTCATAAAGTGTTCCAGGTGAAACGCGCTTTCCAGCAATGCCTTTTTTAGGGTTTGTATTTGAAAACTTTATTACACAGCTAAAGTGATTTGGGTGTCGATGTGTAAGATGAATGCGTACTTCGGTCCGATCTGACTGTCTGCTGGGAGGAGTAGCAAGGATGGTCAGGGCAGTAGTCTTGCACTTCTCTTCTCTTTTACCTGACTCAATCGTGTGTATAAAATGGGACGAAACCAGGAGGCATCTTGGCATTTGTGAATCTTGTCTGCTTTTGAGAGGGCTTCAGGTGTCTGTAGTAATGGATTGTTCTGAAATTGCACAAAGGCTTGAAAATTCCCCTTTTACTTATTAGAAGTTCAATTTTTTTTCTATTTTAGAAATGTCTTGTTCAAGTGTATAATTTCATGTTTTCATTAAAGAATTAACGTAACTATAATAGCTGGAATCTGCCTTAAAGTAATGTAGATTATGACATAAATGTTTTACCATTCAACTTCATGTGAGCTCCAAACTATTCCTTAAGTCTTTGAATTACAATGCAGATATAATTTTTTTGTAAAATTATCAATAAAAAAAAGAAAAAAAAAAGAAAAGGAAAGCATTCAAGGGCCTAGTAACATTGCTTCACCAGAAGAAAAATTTGCTGTAAGTTTTTAGTTACTAGGTGGGACAGGGGATGGCCTTGGTGGGCTTTCCTTTTCCTTATTTTTTTATTAATAATTTTATATTAGATAATTCACAGCTTACTTACACAATCATAAAATATGTAACCTCAAATGCTGAGCTTCAAACGCACCAACAGTTGTTCAGAAAAAGAAGACGGACACTGACTGGAAAAACAAAGAAAACGGAACTTTTGTCATTCCAGATGCCATATTGGATGAAGGAAGATTCACCTGTGAGACTTTCTTTGTCAAATCGTGAGCCCAATGAAAGACAAATGTTAAGTTTTCTTTGAGTCTAGGGCGTTTAAAGCTTTCAGAAATTGGAGTTTCGTGAGTCTGATGCATTTATATGTCATTGACTTCATAGTGTTTGTATTTTCATTATACAGTATAACTAAACTGATTATACTGAAACCTGTGTCCTGTTTGGCATTCAATCTTCTAGAATAAAAATCTTTAGCGAATTTCTAAGTTTTTCTTCATCCATATTGTGTTAAAGGTTCCCACATCTAGGTATACTTTTGTACCTAAAACCTTATTAGCGTCAACATTGATTCAGAGTCTTTTGAGCAATATTATCTAATGGAAATAACAAGGCTAGTATTTATGATTTTAGTCAGAAAAAAACCTATTACATCCAGCTTGATTAAAAAGTAGACTTTGGTCCAAAATAAAATATCAGACAGTTCGGCCATCTTGACTTGAAAATATTGTCATAAAACATTGGTACTGCTGCTCTCATATCCCAGTTTTGGGGGGTGAACTAACTGTATATGAGGGATCAATAACAGTACACAAGGGCAAGTGACTACTTCGGAGAAAGGACTATTTCATGAGCTTTTTGGCCCGTTTTTTTTGGGGGGGAATAAGGCATTTTACTGGTGCTAGAAGGGGAAGGGGGCCCATTTAGGGAGAACACTCCTGAGTCGTTAAAATTAAAGTTTTTTTTTTATTCTCTATTTTTTTTTCATCCCATTTTCTTTTTATGTACAAAGGGGAAACAATAAAAAATGGTAATCCTTTTCATATGCATTTTATTTCTGAGTTCCCAAGAAGTTACAATGTTTGAATATGGCAAACATATCTTACTTTAATGAAGTTTAGTATCTTTTATGGTATACTTGATGATGTCAATACTATGGTATACTTGATGTTAATTGCACAAGAAAAATTGGTTTAGACAAATATACTTGAAGGTACAAGAGCTTGAGTCTTGAATGATAATATATGGCAAAAAATGTGACATACCACTGTTAATAGCATAAACTGAATAAGTAAAGGTAGATGGGCAAGCATTTTGATGCCAGTGATATGGGCATTACTGACTACTTTGTTATAATCATAGGTTAATTATAGTCAGAGTTGTAGAGGGCTCATTCATGAGATTAAGTATAACATATTTGAATAGCTAATTGGAATCAACCTCTTCATTCACAAAAGAATTGAGATATCTTGAGTTAAGCAATGTTGAGGTTTAGTAATGGGGTTTAAATCTTATAACCCCCATAAGAAATGGGTTAGCCTAGTATTTGCTCATTTTCAGAATGGAAATAGATAGGCAAGACCAGTCTTACACGATAGAGCTCGACTGGGGAAAACTTATGCTCAGTAAACTATTACCAGAAATGCCTCATTTGACTCCCACAGGGACACAAAGTCTGACCATCATTGTCATTAGTACCAATATGAGCCTGTGCTAAACAAATTAAGCATATTTGGAAATAGTTTACTGAACTAGGGTTGTTCCGAGTCTATCTCATACAAGACTAAGTTACATTTCTATCTCTGTTTTGAGAAATGAGCAAAATCTTAGGTTTTAACATCGATTAAAGGGGATGTTAAGAATCACCGGTAACCCCCATTGCTAAACCTCAAGATGTCTCAACTTAAGATATCTCATTTCTGTTTTGAATTAAATTTATTCTAATTTGGTATTCTACTATCTTGTACTCAATACCATGAATGAACCATTTCCAACTCTATAATGAACCTAGGGTATGACCAAAGGAGTCAGCAATGCCCATGTCACTGATGTCAAAATGCCGGACCATCTACCTTTACATATTCATTATATGTAGTTATACTAATAGCAGTGGTATGTCACTTCTTTGCCGTGAATTATCATTTAAGACTCAAGCCCTTGTACCTTCAAGTATTTTAGTCCATATCAATTTTTCTTATGCAATTGGCATTATTGAGTAGCAACTATTATTTACAACAAAATATTTGAAATAACCATTTTAACCAATGTACAGTTATGAATTATACAAACATCTCGCGTCTCAATTAAGTTTTACTGATTAATATTTGTATGTAATAAAATTTTAAATGGCAAAAGATTTTTTTTTAATTAAAAAAACAACAGGTTTTAAGCTTTTGATATCTGCCTAATTACCATTTTAGAATCGTGTCTTATTTATATGAAGTTATATTTTAGATTTGCAAAGCTATTCTACCTATTACACCACTTTTAATAATTTAAAGGATACAATCTACATTTCTATGCCAACCTAAATTTTCATAATCCATTACCCTCTAAATGTGTAAATGACTAATACTATACAGAACTTTAAATTACTACTTCAAAATGTTACATTGGAACCCTTTGTTTTTCTTTGAGCTTCCCTAAAAGCAATCATTCCTCTAATTGTCCTAAATATCTAATCATGACCGGATTATTTTTCTTCCCTCCCAAGCAGTGCTTTAGATGCAATTCCTAAACCCCTTCAGGTTTATCCTACGTATCAAGAACCAGATATGTCAGAAATATCTTTACACTTTCCTTGGGTATAACTACTAAACATTAATCATAAGCACAAGAAGCCTTTATAGCAATTTCAATATTTCATATATGGTTACATCCAGCCTTAAATCATGCAGGAAAGGACGAAATGAGCCGTAACCAAAAAGAGGAACCCAATGTAATACTGTCTGGCCAGTCATAGGACCCAATATTGGTTAAGGCTTTCAGTAATAATCTTGAAAGTTTGCATTGAAACCAATATTAGAACATCTACTTTAAGCAAGAAATATTTCGTGAATGTTAATTTAAAATTACTTCACTGATGATATCCTTCTCTTAAGACTACCATAACTAAAATACCATTTCCTTTCATAAAACATTTTCATAAAAACCTAACATGTAAAATGCTCCAAACTACAACTGTTATTAACTATATATGCTATATTTTAGACTAGATCACAAGACAGTTACTTCCATCTTTTTAAGAGAATATGCAAAGCTTAAAACCAGTGGACAAGAGATTTTATCCGTTGAGTAGCAATTTTGTCATTCTGATATTTTTTAATCAATCACCATTCACTAGATTGAAAATAAATAAGATCATCTACTGCAAACAAGCATTTGGATTGTTATATGTGACCAGAATAATTATATTATTAATATTTTGGGAAAATGATTAATTTAACAAAAATCACTAATACATATTTGGTATGAAGTTTTGAGAATAAGCTTACAACCAATTTGGCAAAAAAGGTGTCAAAACAATTTAAACTTATTTATAAACATTTATAAACAGGTATATTTTTCTCATTGTGGATATAACCTTAATTGAGAGAGAGAGAGAGAGAGAGAGAGAGAGAGAGAGAGAGAGAGAGAGAGAGAGAGAGAGAGAGAGAGAGAGAGAGAGAGAGAGAGAGAGAGAGGGAGAGAAAGAGAGAGAGAGGGAGAGGGAGAGAAAGAGAAAGAGAGAGAGAGAGAGGGAGAGAGAAAGAGAAAGAGAGAGAGAAAGAGAGAAAGAGAAAGAGAGAGAGAGAGAGAGAGAGAGAGAGAGAGAGAGAGAGAGAGAGAGAGATTAGCCTTCTAAAAGTTAGCAATACTATTTAAGACCTTAATTACACTAATGCCCTTCACAAATAATAAAAATTATCATATTCATGACTTTCCTTGCCTCAAGTTACACAAGATAAATAGATTACTTGCTCGCACAATATGTAAACCTATTTAATAAATAAAAAGTTAAATCTTTACAGAGCATACATGGTTCTCCCCTTGTTTAACTGATATACATATACATATATATATATATATATATATATATATATATATATATATATATATATATATATATATATATATATATATATATAATATATATATATCATAGATTTTAGTACTGGGGCTTAAATGAACTATTCAGTTAAGCATAATATCTGTCATTATTGCAGGGGAAGGAAATAAGGTTATTTTGAAATATATAAGCCAAAATCACCAATTAGTATTTTTTTTTACTTCTTTACTATATTTATAATACCAATACTTGTACACGTGTTGATTGCTAAAATATGATAACCCACAAAAAAGTTACAACACTGGCAAGCTGTAACAAATTTGAGAGCCAAACTATTTTTGGAAATATTGAACTTAGAGAGTGAACAGGTTAATCAGAGTGGAAAATATATGTGTGGGTATGAAATAAATGTATTATTATTATTAATTGCCTAGCTACAACCCTAGTTGGAAAAGCAGGATGCTATAAGCCCAGGGGCCCCAACTGGGAAAATAACCCAGTAAGTAAAGGAAAAATAAACTATTTCAAGAACAGTAACAACATTAAAAATAAATATTTCCTATATAAACTATGAATACTTTAACAAAACAAGAGGAAGATAAATTAAATAGAATAGTGTGCCCGAGTGTACCCTCAAGCAAGAGAACTCTAACCCAAGACAGTGGAAGACCATGATACAGAGGCTATGACACTACCCAATATTAGAGAATCTTGGTTTGATTTTGGAGTGTCTTTCTTCTAGAAGAGCTGCTTACCATAGCTAAAGATTCTCTTCTACCCTTACCAAGAGGAAAGTAGCCACTGAACAATTACAGTGCAGTAGTTAACCCCTTGGGTGAAGAAGAATTGGTTGGTAATTTCAGTGTTGTCACGTGTATGAGGACAGAGGAGAATATGTAAAAAAAATAGGCCAAACTATTCGGTGTATGTGTAGGCAAAGGGAAAAACTGTAACCAGAGAGAAGGATCCAATGTAGTACTGTCTGGCCAGTCAAAGGACCTCATAACTCTCTAGCGGTAGTATAGGGGAAACAGAAGATTTAGCGGAAAGAACCAGAGGATAATGGTGTATGCAAAGGAGAAAGGTGGTAATGGAACAGAAAGGTGGTAATGGAACATAAAGGGGGGAAGTGTCAGTCAAAAGGAAATCGAAGGTATTTGAGGACAGGAAAGTAAGGCATGCACAGGATGCAGAGAAACAGCACAGAGAAGAGGAAAGATTCTAGGAGGAAAGTAGGCATAGCTATTGGGAGAGCAGTAGAACAATTAGATAAAAGGCTAGTAACAAGAGAAGGAGAAAAGGATACCTATAAGATTTCAAACTTGAGGAAAAAGCAAAGGCAGGATTTGAGGTAACTAAAAGTTATCAGGGAGAGCAATGGAAATATATTACATACGGATGAAGACATTAAGAGGAGGTAGAGAATATTTTGAACAACTATTGAATACTGAAAATAAGAGAGAGGAGCTGGAAGAAGCACAAAGGGTGGGGGAGCCAGTGTCTTTTTTAATATTTTATTTTAATTTTCCATTACTTCTTATATTGTTTATCTATTTCCTTACCTCACATGACTATTTTTACCTGTTGTTTAGAGTTGGAGATTAGCTAGTAGCCTAATAATAATAATAATGAATACATTAGTAACATTAGTAAAGCTAAAAGTGAAAAACAGTAAAGCACCAGGTCAATAAGTTTCAGATTGAAATGGTCAAGATACTAGCTATAGAGGGGGAAGAATGGATGCTAGATTTAGTAGGAGCATTATAGGAAGAGGAAATAATGCCTAATGACTAGGAGAGTCTAATGATAACTATATTTAAGCAGAAATGTGATGTCATGGATTGTGGTAACTACAGGGGGATTAAACTAACATAGCACGGTTTGGAAGTTTTTGAAAGGGTACAAGAGGACAGATTTAAAGACATTGTAAAGATTGGGAACCAGCAGTACGAATTCATGAGAGGAAGATGGTGTGTGGACGCCATCTTTATAGTAAGACAGTTACAGGAAAAGAGAGTAGAGGGAAACCAGAAGCCTTTGTGTGCTTTTGTAGATCTTAATACTAAGAGAAATGATGTTTTGGTGCTTGAGGAACAGTAAAGTCCTGGAGACGTTGGTTAGGATGGTAGATATGATTCACAAAAGAACAAGGACTAAAGTAATAACAGCTGTTGGGTAAGAGAAACCTTTGAAGTTAGTGTTGGATTACACTAGGGGTCAGCATTAAGCCCGTTTTTATTTGTGGTGGGCTTGGAGGTCTTAAGTGAAGGGATCTGAAATTAAGAGTTGTGGTTGTTGCTTTGTGCAGATGTTTTGTTGATTACAGCTGAAAATGTGTTAGACATAGAGAAGGGTTGTAGAGTGGCAACAGACTTTTGAAAGTGGTGGCTTGAGAGTAAATATGGATAAGACTTGAGCTATGGTGAGCAGTAAGGAAGGTAGGGTAAGGATAATTATGTATGAAGTAGAGGCTCGGTCATAGAACAGGTGGAACCATTCAGATGGTTAGGATCTACTTCAAGTCAGGAAGGATGATGTGAAGTTGAAGTTGAGAATAGGATAAATGCAGCTTGGGGGAAGTGGAGGGAAGTAGTGAGAGTGGGATGTAATAAGAACATGCTAATCAAGGTAAAAGTCAAGATTAATAGTAAAGTAATAAGATCAATATTAATGAATGAATCGGAAATGTGGGTTCCAAGATAAAAAGAGCAAAGCTTGAGTGAAGAGAGAAGAATGTTGAGGTGGAACATGGGACTATCACGACTTGAAAGATTGAAAAATGATGAAATAAGAAGAATGGCAGGCATAGTGAAGATTACAGGGGTGATTAGAGTGTCATGGCTGAGATGGTGTGGACATATTTTGAGGATGAATGGTGGGGAGGGCTTAGGAGGAACCTGCAAGGGGGAGAAGATCGAGAAGGAGGCAAGAGAATAAGCCGGTAAGATAAGGTGAAGGGTGATATGGAGAAAAGAGGTTTGATGAAAGAGGATGCCTTTGATAGAAGGCATTTGAGAGGGCACATCAGGCAACTGGTCCCTTAATGTAGGGATAACGGTGGGGAAGAAGACGACTATTTTCTCCCATAGCTACTATTCTCAAATAGATCTGCTTACACCTTATAAGGGAACATAGACCTAGGGTAAATTTGACGTCGTGTAAAAGAAAATTCAGTGACAGTTGTTGATAATTAGATGCGAGTTTTGAAAGGCATAAATGAAATGGTGTCCATAGACAAAGATGAAATCATATTCATAGCTAAAATAGGTAATGTAGGTTATATCCACATGCAATTAATGTTTAATATATAGATTATAGAATAAATTGAAAGCAATTGCTAAAGATAATTGATATAAATTTCCCTTCAGCCACACATTTATATAACTTGTTTGCAGTACTTTACACATAACTAAAATGATACGACCTTGATGTTAAGAGGTCCAGAGGAAATGAACATTTGATTTAACAATAATTGATGAAAATTAAAAACACAAGCAGCAAATTTCTAAGGAAGAAGTCCTCCCTCATTTACATTTGTTTCTATTAATTGGTTGTTAATGTTAAATTTCCTCCTTTTCCAAAAATATTTACAATAATACATAATATAAAATAAAATAAAATAACATTGTCTCTGATAATTCCAGTTAACTATTTTGATATGATGATAGTAATAAATTAACATTCGGTATATTCCTATTCACCAATTACTTTGTAAGCTACTAAGCAAATTATTGTGCTTCTTTATTATCAAATAACCATTACGAAATTGCAATCTGAATTTTAATTAGAAAGTCAAGGGTCATAAATATAGATCTGGACCTAATTTTCAAGTTAAATTTTGGCCGTTTAGAATTTACTACAAAAAATAGCATCACTTGTATTTTTAAGGGAAAGGTGCAGATAATTGAAAATTAACTTGAAATAGCTTTATAGGCACTGACTTTGTAAAGATTAGGAGCCAATAAAATGCTTGCTACTAGACTCGGTAAAGGTTAAAGGCTTTGATAATTAAATTCCCAGCTTCCAGAAATAAATACAGTACTCTTTGATAAACTGGAAATAATCAGAAAGAAATGGATATCTGTTAGAGGCTTGGGGTGAAGATGGCAGGTTCATCTTGCCAAGATCCTTGGACATAATGTGTCCAACAATGATAGTGGCATTTTTAAATTTATATCAGAAGCAGGTCTTCTTAAACGGATTTTGAGCGAAGCGAAAATCTATTTTTGGGTGATATAGCCATGTCGTCCTGATGGAAGGTTCCTATGGGTAGCTTTCTAAGAGATATTTGGCTACAGTGATATTCCCAGAGAATTAACCTTTAGGTCTCCAGAATTCTACTCCTGGTGCAAATATCCTTAAAATTTCTATTAAGGATATCGCATAATATCAGGGGACGTATATCTTGATATGACACATAGCAATCTTTACCACGAATAGCGTTTTCGTTTCGAGGGGGAAGAGCGGAAAAAATAGAAGGGGAGCTGTTATCAAGGTTACCCTTCCTCCCGTACTACTGTTTAGTATCTAGATAGCGCTGTATCCAAGATGGCGCTCATTCCTTGTAGCATTGAGCATGGTGCTACAGATATAGTAATTTTGGGAAGGATCCTGCCAAGGCCTTTTCTATAGAAAAGGAAGGTGGGTCCATCAGGACGACATGGCTATCTCTCCCAAAAATAATTTTTCGCTTGGCTCAAAATCCGTTTTTTGGGCTCAAGCCATGTTGTCCTGATGGAAGTTTACCAGAGAATTACTAGAAAGTACTTTATCTGTGGATTTTCATAGGTGCCTTAACCTTGGGACAATTTTTCTATGGTCATCCGGACCATTGAGACAAATGACGTTACCGTTATCTGTCATTACCACTAATCATGGACAATGTTCGTGCTTC
This sequence comes from Palaemon carinicauda, assembly GCF_036898095.1. Taxonomy (NCBI): domain Eukaryota; kingdom Metazoa; phylum Arthropoda; class Malacostraca; order Decapoda; family Palaemonidae; genus Palaemon; species Palaemon carinicauda. Next base: position 141,017,287 of record NC_090736.1, on the reverse strand, counting down.
CTGCCCCCTGCAGGGAAGAGTCATACTAGACAGTAGAAAAGGGGTCTCTAGGTTTGCATATATTGTACGAACAAACATAAGTATCCACTAGATATACATAAGGTCTCACGGTTTGTATATGTTGTCAGAACAACCAAGTGTCAACTATGACCATTGTTTGTAAGCATACAATAATATGAGGTTTACTTGAATAAATAATTAGAGAACTCTGGCATATTTAATGTGCTAATTGCAGGAGAAATAAGATGCAATTACACTCTTAATAGACATTTATTTGGAATAAATGACCAAATGGAATAATGAGTGTAACGTGTTAAGGGAATTATACATACAACGTATACAGAAAATATTTTTCTCCCTGAAAGAGAAGAAATGATGAGTGCCACTCTAAATTTGAAAATGTTTGATAAATTTTCCTAATATAATTTCTGTAAATGTTATATACTATCAACACTGTGTACTATGTACACACGGCACAAGTGTTATCTGTATAATTCCACACCTGAGATTTTGAACAGTCTTAGTGTCACCATGACTCACTTAAAAGGTATTGCACTGGAAGTATCAACACCTTTTCACCCTAATTGACAGTCCCAATCAATCAACTGTTCATCGCAGCACTAGACAATTAACTGTTCATCGCAGCACTAGACGACAGGTTTTAATACACTACCTGCCACCACCATATAATGCTTCAGTTCGTGGACTTGCTTTGCGTAGCGTTTGTAGAACATTCTGGATGACTTCCATCCAGTATATGAGCGAAGACGCTCAAAGTCCATATACTGAAAAAAGTTCAGTGATGAAGCAATTTTTCTTGGATCATGACCTGTGGGTGTACTGTCAGGATCCGCTCTGCGAATAAAGTAGGTGAGCTTCGCCCTCAGTTGTTTTAGGGATAAGTTTGATCCTGAAGTTTCTCCTTTGAAGAGCTGTCCTCCCCTGAAGTCTGAAGTTCTACGAAGATAGACCTTTAGGCACTCTACTGGACACAGAGAGACATCTTCCTTCAGAGGGCAGATTTTCCAGGGACCCCATCTCTTAATGGGTAGCTCGTTCTTGGCGAGAAAGGCTGGATCAGGAAAGAGATTCAGTTCTCCCACTTTTGTGAACTGAATGTGGCCCTCATTTCTTGATAGGGCTACTATTTCACTAACTCTAGTCCCTGAGGCTATAGCGAACAGGTAAATAACCTTCTGGGTTAGATCCTTGTGAGAACAATCTCCATTGTTCACAGATGAAGCATAATGTAGGACCTTGTCCAAAGACCATGAAATGGGCTTCAGAGAAGCTGCAGGCATAAGTCTAGCGCATGCCTTCGGGATCTTGTTAAAGATTTCGTTCGTCAGGTCTACTTGAAAGGCGTATAGAAGAGGTTTAGTCAGAGCTGACTTGCACGTAGTTATCGTGTTGGCTGCCAGACCTTGTTCATGAAGGTGGATAAAGAAGGACAGACAGAAGTCTATTGAAATTTTTTTCGGTCCTTTTGCTTTAACAAAAGCAACCCACGTTTTCCAAGATGATTCATATTGTCTTCTAGTTGACTTAGAATTGTATTCTTCTAAGAAATCTATACTGCCTTTTGAGATCCCAAATCTTTTCTTAACCGCTAAGGCGAGAAAATCATGAAATGAAGGTTTTGGGTTCTCTGTGATGAAGCGAAGACAGTCGACCTCTGAACCCGTTGAGATAGTGCTGGATTCTGTACAAGGACCAGCCTCAGCCTCAGTTCAATCACTAGAGGGAACCAGTTGCTCTTGGGCCACTTGGGGACCAATAAAGCTGCCGTTCCCTGGAAGGATCTCAGCTTGTTGAGGACCTTCAGCAGGAGATTGGATGGAAGGAACAGGAAATTCCGGGTCCATTCGTTCCAAACTAGGGACATGGCATCCGTTATCTCCTCTAGAGGGTCCTCGTATGGTGCTACATATCGAGATAGTTATTCAATGTCGCTCATCGCGAAGAGGTCGATCTGCAGTTCCGGGACTTGTTCCAAGATGGAAGAGAATGAGTCTGCGTCTGGGGACCATTCTGACTCTTATCGGCTTGAGCCTAAATAGAGCATCCGCTGTCACATTGTGGAACCTTTGTAAGTGAACTGCTGATAGGTGCCATCTCTCTAGACAAAGGACGGCTAATATCACATGGTTGATATGGGACGATCTCGAGCCTTGTCGGTTCAGACATCTCACTATCACTTCACTGTCCAAGATCAGCCTGATGTGGACTGATCTGCGAGGGGTTTTCCCAACGTCAAGAGAACTGCCATGGCTTCCAAAATGTTGATGAGAAAGGTCTTGAACAGAGATGACCAAGTCCCTTGGACTTTCCTTTGATGGGAGTGAACTCCCCATTCTTCCGTCGAGGCATCCATGTGGATGGTCATCGACAGCAGAGGTGTTTGCAAGGGCATGGTCCTCATTAGGCTCTTGGCCTTCGACCATTGGTTGAAAAGAGATCATAGTAAGGCCGGTATTGGTCATTTTAGATATCTTCGAGCGTTTGATGCATATCTTCTCCATACTCCTGACGCATCTTTTAGCTGTGCTCTTAGCACTGGGTCTGTTACTGATGCAAACTGGAGAGACCCCAGTACTCTTTCTGGTTGGCGTCTAGAAATCCTGTCGGATTACAGTAGTCCCTTGACAGACCCTGCGATCTCCCTCTTCTTCCCTGAGGGAATGGAGAGACGATGTGACCTCAGGTTCCAATGGCTTTCCATCCATTGAAACCCTTGAGCTGGAGAGAGTCGAGACTTCTTGAAGTTTATTTTGCATCCCGGATGTTCCAGGAACTGGATCACTTCTTTGGATGCTTGCAGACAAGCTGTTTCGGATGCTGCCTGCACCAGCCAGTCGTCCAGGTACGCTGCTACCTGAACACCTTCAAGGCGTAGTTGTTGCACGACTGCGTCTGTAAGTTTCATGAAGATATTTGGGACTATGTTTAGTCCAAAGGGTATGGTTCTTAGAACATACTTTATCTTCTGTAACTTGAGTCCTAGGTAGGAGGAGAGAGGGCGACTGACTAGAAGGTGCCAATAAGCATCTGTCAGGTCTATCGAAACTGTGAACGCCCCTTTTTGTAACAGGGTCCTTACGTGTTGAAGGATTAACATCCTGAACTTGTTGTTTTTTAAGAACTTGTTGAGTGGTGACAAGTCCAGAATGACTCTGAGTTTTTCAGAGTCCTTCTTGGGAACACAAAACAGCCTTCCCTGGAATTTGATGGACTTTGCTTCCCTTATAACCTATATGCTCAAGAGCTATAGGGTATATTCTTCTAATGCGGGGGTGGAGTGTTGGAAGAATTGAGGAAATGATGGTGGAGACTTGTTCCGTTTCCCTCCTAGTCCAATCTTGATTAGGCCATGGGCCCAAGGATCGAAGGTCCAACGATCTTGAAATTGTTGGAGCCTCCCTCCTACCAGAAGCGTCTCCTTGCTTCGAATGATCAGAGGGTTTACCTCCTCGACCACATCCTCCCTTACCTCTTGAGGATGTCTAGAGGAGCCCCGTCTGGATACTTTACCTCTCAACCGAGAGGTAGTGGTCTGCCTCTTAAACCCGGGGTTGAATGCTGGTGACTAGGCAACCAGCTGTTGAGGCACCACTTGGAAGGTGGTCTGTGTTTGGGCCACCGCTTGGAAGGTGGTCTGTGTTTGGGCCACCACTTGGGGCACCGCGGTCATAGTAACTGTGGGATGTTGTTGAGCAGGTTGAGGGGGAAGTCTAGACTTCTTCGTCTTCCTTTAGGTTGGGGACCCGCATCCAGGGAAGACTTCCTCTTTGAAGAGATGCCCCACTTCTGGAGAAGGTTCCTATTCTCCATGATGGCTTTCTCGACTACCTCTTTGACTACTTCGTTCGGGAAGAGGTCTTTACCCCAGATGTTAGAAGATACCAGCTTCCTGGGTTCATGTTTCACTGTTGTAGCAGTGAACACGAACTCTCTATAGGCTCTCCTAGCCTTCATGAAAGCATACAGGTCCTTTACTAGGGTGGCCATATGCATTTTGGCCAGGACCATGAGTATGTCTGGGGTACTTCGTTGGCCTGCACACATCTCTATGCAGTTTTGTAGGGATAAAGATGCCGCAAGTCTCTCCGTCTCTTGTTCCTTGCACAAGAGAGTCAGAAAGTTTAGGGAGATTCTCGCTAAACTGTCGTCCAGCGATGTCTGTGTCCAGTTTCCCTACTGAGAAAGTTAGGTGGACTTCCTTCCATTCCTTCTCCTGCCTGGGCAAGGCTAACGACAGAGGCCTGCACTCCTCTAGCGCAGGGCATGGTTTTCCTGCCTCCACTGCCTTGGCAACAGATTTAAATGCCTTCAATGTAAAGGGGAAGGCTATTGAAGCAGGAGCAAGAAAGGTAGGGTGTTTCTTGCTCAAGGCGGACACTTTCGACACCGAATAGCCCGCCTTTCTAGGGCTATTTGACAAGAGAGCCTGTGCCTTATCGTGGTCGAAAACCATGACCTTCTTCGGTTCCGTCTCCTCTTTTGGCATTGGTTCATGCTTCAGTCGAATGAAGCAATCAGGGTAAGCGTTAAAGCTTGGCCAAAACAGGATGTCGTCTAAGGGGACAGCTCCCATCTTCTCTGAGATGTAGAGTTTGCCGTTCGAAATCGGCATAAACTCCGCTTACCTCCAGGGATTGGTTTTGGAGCAATCCCTGGGTCGCTTGTATGACCCTTGGGAGGCGTAAGTGGAGCATCACGGAGCTCTCTCTCGAATTTCGCTTCCCTTGCTTCGCCTCGTTTGCAAATGTTCTACATTAAATCCATAAGATGGGCCAGTGCCTGGCTCATGTTGTCCAATGGAGGGGTAGAAGGTGAAGACGTCGAGGGTAACCGCTCCAGTGCCGGCACAGACGGAAGGAACTCTGACTCGTCATCATCATCATCTTCCAGATGTAGAGTAGACTCCTCCTCGGGATCATCCTTTAATAGATCCTTTTTAGTGTCCATAGACACTTCCGACATCCTTACCTCTTGGTGGATGTCCATACTTTGCAATGCCTCCCTGAGATCCGTCTCAATGGCAATCTGGACGGAGGGAGGTCCGCGTCGTGCTTTGGGGCAAAACCATTTCACTACCCGCTTTCGGGAACAACAAGCTACGCATCCTATCGTTAGGTAGGTATGGTCCCAGAGAGTTCTTCTGGAACCCTCTTACCCACTTGCGCAGCTTTTCACGTGACGCATCCCTCGACTCTGTTGACTTGGGGTAGTCAAAACCTTCGGTCACCAAGGTCCGGCAGATATTGCAGACTTGGGGGTCCCAATATTGCAGGGATTCGGTAATGATGGTGCAGGGGGCATGAGACCTGTACGCTTCGTGACCGTGGAAGTTCCTACTCCTATGGTTGCAGAAGATCGCATCGCATTTCATCTGGGGTTCCTCCTGTAAAGGAAGGAAAATAAAATGAGTATGCGATTGTTTATCTCACATGATAAACAGATATGCGAATATTAATATTTTAATCATTATAGCTTAGGATAGTAAGCTAAAAAGAAATAGGGAAAGACACATACTTGTGTATCCCTTCCAGCCAATTGCTGTGACCTCCCCCCAATATTAAAGATAAAGAGTTTCCTTTATCAGGGCAACTCAAAAGAGAAGGGTTCTAACCCCTAGGGATATAAAAAGTGTACACTGCTACTGACCCTTCTTAATTATTTAATATTGTGGGGTCAGTATTAACTGATTTCCAATCAGAGTATTGAAGGAGTTCTATTCTTTCAATATAGGATTGGTCTCAGCAAAAGACTGTACAAGGGTACACAAGGTATGTTGGAAAATAACTACTGTATAATAAATACTATAGTTTTCTGTTTGCAGTATATACTATACTGAAAATATACTGGCTACTGTATAATCATATACTTCAGTTCAGCCGGCGTGTTGCCAGCATGGCTAGCACCTGGCGGCACAGTCCGGCCGGCATGTCGTCGGCTTGACAAGAAATTAGAAAAGACGCATACTTGTGTATTGCTCCCAGCCAATTACTGTGACCTCCCCTTCCAATATCAAGACTATAGAGTTTCCTGATCTGGGAAAACTCAAAGAAGGGATCTAACCTCTAGGGATAGAAAAGTGTACTACCACTGACCCCTCTAAACTATTTAATATTGTAGGGTAAGTTATTAACTGATTTCTAATCAGAGTATTGAAGGAATTCAATTCTTTCAATACAGGATTGGTCTCAGCAAAAGACTGTGCAAGGATACACAAAATATGTTGGAAAATAGCTACTGTATAATATATACAATAGTTTTCTATCTGCAGTAAATACTATACTGCAAATATACTTGCTATTGTATAATCATATACTGTAGTTCAGCCGCCATGTTGCCGGCAGGGCTAGTAGCTGGCGGCACCGGGCCAGCCGACATGCTGCCGGCTGGGTTAGTACCTGGCAGCACTAGCTGACAGAGAGAGAAAAAGCATGGAGTGAAGGTCTGACTTATTAAAATGTATGTTAACAATAAATAAGGGTGTAAGTATATAACCTTACTGCCTTCCTCCTAAAGGAGGGTTCAAATGGAAGGGGAGAATACATCATCCAGCCACAAGATCCGTTGCCGGCATTGCCAGATTCAGGAATGTGGATGGCAGTCCAAGGGAGGACTGAAGAACCTTCAGCAGCATAACGGAAAGACTGACTAAACAGCTGCGTATGTAGGAGCCCGGCCGGCACCGCAACCCACCCGGCAAGTGGTGAGATTGCAGGATAACGGCCACAGGATTGCGATGGCTAAGTCATCGCTAAAGAACAGAGAGGGGAAGGGAAAAGGGTCCTGTATCAAGTGTAGAAGAAGGTGGCAGGATTTCTGCCACTTACACACGAGAGTGAAACAATGTTTCAGTATCGGCGCCATCCTAGGTGGCAGAAGAATAACTATTCTTCAGCCTAGGGATCTGCCGAATCAATCAGGTGTAGAAAAAAGCCGGCAGGATTGCCGCCGCCTCCACACAAGAGAAACAATGTTTCAGTATCGGCGACATCCTAGGCGGCAGAAGAATACTATTCTTCAGTCTAGGGTCTGCCGACACAGAACTAGTCTTCTAGACTGCAGGGGAGAAGGTGGCGGCATCATACTACCACTTCAGGTGCGGCCTAGGGAGGCTTAGCCTCCTATGCCGGCAGCTGTAAGCCGGCAGGGGAGTGACTACGCACCCTGCTGCTCTGCCGCCGGCATAAACACTGAATACTCTGAGGTTCTGTCGAAAACCAAAGCCGGGATCTTGCCGGCAAAGGTGGGAGACAAAACCCTAGCCTAGTCAAGCCGGAGTGAACTACTCTATGGCAAGACCAGATAGGGTTGCCGCTTGCGGCAGCACTCAGAGGGAAGGAGGGATTACCCTTAAATCTCAACAGGAGACAAGTATCGAGTTATATAATTCTAGGAGATGTACTATCTCCCGTTGAATCAATAAAACGAAACACGAGGGTAAACGTGGATAATGTCTGAAAGTATACTACAGCACCTAGGCTAGGTAGCCTAGCGCGAGACAAGATCTCGGTTACCTAAATTGCCAAAACTCTAACGTATACGATCGACAGAAGGAAGAGGAAATTATGCATAAAATATATATCTTTACTACTATAATTGTGCCTAAATAGCTTTCATAATTTATTAATGCTATTACAACCGGGAAAGTCGTTCTAACTAAGTAACACATGCATAACGAAAGACAGCGCCCATGGCGCCTCAGGTGACAGGCCTAGCTCCTTAACACAATAAATTACTCTAATTTCACTGCGAAGCAGGAGCTAAAAATTATACACTGTAAAGAATAAATACTCAACTTTCCAGTGGCCAAAGAAGCTGGAGATTGCATATTAAAACCTCTCAAAAGCAATCAAATTGTTAGATTAACAGGGAACACGACCGTGCGAAATCGCTACAAAAATAGGAATGAGTGCCATCTAGATACTCAATAGTAGTACGGGAGGAAGGGTAACCTTGATAATGGCTCCCCTTCTATTTTTGCCGCTCTTCCCCCTCGAAACAAAAAAGCTATTCGGGGTGAAGATTGCTATGTGTCGTATCAAGATATACGTTCCCTAATATTACGTGATAATCTTAAGAGAAATTTTAAGGATATTTGCGCCAGGAGTTAGAATTCTGGAGAGCTAAAGGTTAATTCTCTGGGAATATCACTGTAGCCAAATTTCCCTTAGAAAGCTATCTATAGGAACCTTCCATCAGGACGACATGGCTTGAGCCCAAAAATGCTATTCAACTTTTATAACATATTTACTTTTCTGGTTTTAATTGAATATTCTTTTAATCTTTATTTAATAAACAATGATGCCAGAAAACTCCAAATCAATCAATCAATCAATCTGGTAATATCGTTATTGTAAATTACTTATTTGCTGTACAGTAACTTAAATGATTTTCTTTATATTCTGTTAGTAATTTCTATTAAATCTATGGGATATAAATAACCATTGTCATACACAACCCCTTAAAATCTCAATAACTTTTCAATTGAACATTTAAAAATATTTGAAGTATTATAATTATATTTCTCATGATAGTTTTCAATACTCCAGAGAGGTTTGAAGATAGTGTGGCCACTTCAGATGAGACGATTTGGTACTCCTTTCTGAAATTAAAATCTTGTCTTTGTCTTTTCAGTATTAAATTCCAAATTATTTGCTGATGATCATCATCTTGATGTCATAAGGAATGTCTCACATACAACAGTTTAATTATCTGGTTTGAGCTGGAGGCCATAATTTCCTTTTCTTTTGATGATTCTAGTCTGAAAAGTAAATAAAATAGGGTAATTATACAGATCTGTCTTATTCAAGTGGTCAAATATTTTACTGTGCACTTCAATATCAAAATCATACTTTTAGTAAAACATTTTGGATGATAAACTATAACGAACATAAAATATTCTTATGTAATGTAAAGGAGTTGGAAGACCCAGACCTACATGGCTGAGGACTATGAATCGTGAAGTCGGGGATGATGAAGGGAGAAGTATTGATTTAAACGCTCAAAATAGAAACAACTGTTGAAATCTAACCGAGGCCCTTTGCGTCAATAGGTGATGATGATGATGAATAAATATAAAATATGACAAACCAGGCATATCCATTAAATTTACAATAGCAAATAACAACCAAATGTATATGTTGTAAAGTGGAAAAGCATTACTTCCTAAATCCTAACAAAGAAATACTTCACAACAATAATCGAATGATTGACTGCTGGTATTCCAATGTTTTCTTCCAGAGATACTCAATAAACCACAATTCCCTGAATAAAACATTTTACCTTACACCACAGAGGATACCTGGTCAAAAACACACAATAATCATAAACAAAATTTATATAAAAGAGAAGTGTACAATTTCTGGGCAAAAATAGAGTTTACTGACACGGTAACAGTTCCAGGAGTAGAATATTACTTGGAGTACAAGGGTATTGTGCTGTGAAAATTAACGATTGTGTTGTTTTCACTCTTAAAACTATTAAAAAACGACATGCAGCGTGCTAAATTTATTAAGGAAATGTACCGTTCTCATAAATGAAATGGCATACTAAATTATATAGTGTATGGATTCTCCATAAACTAACTCCAGCTAACCCACCATTACTTATTCATTTTCCAAGTGGATTTACTGGTTAACATTCAATCAATGAAAAAGCTTATTCTCCCTTCACCATCTTAATTACCTTGCCTTACACTAAGGAAAACCTTATCACATATTCTTTGACTCACTAACCTTGTCTCGACAAGTTCACTGACAAGCTTAGTCATTTTTTATTTCATTTCATTTGATGGCTGCTTTCCCGGTCCCATAAAGCAGGGAAACCCCACTCTCTACAGGACCTCCACTGTCTTTTTATCGAGTTCATTCAGACTATTTAACGTTTCATATTGCGTATTGTTCATTTACTGTTAAATCGTCACTGTCAAAAGACTCATGAAATAAGAAAGTCTTCAGTTTCCTCTTGAAAGCCTTAATGTCTTCAATCATTCGAATGTTTCGTGGGAGCTTATTATATAGTCTCGGGGCCGATGTTATTGTTTTTAATATACTGGGCTGCTTACGTGAATTAGACATTTTGCTTCAGAGTGACCTTAACCTTCGAAAAATTGAATCATTTCCAGTTTTTTACATAAGTTAATCTGTGCCAGTTTCATTACTCTACGTTTAAAATTGCGGTCAGAAAGCTGTTCTCAAACACACAAACACACACACAAGGGGCAAAAACGTAAACTCTTTTCAACTTCGTTGGCGGAGGTAATTATATAATCCTGCCTTTGTCCCCTGACTAACCTATCATTGCCTAATCGAATTAAAAGTATTTTACACCAATTAACAAGTTAACTATTATTTTGACCATTACAGTGTGTTTACATCGCCGAATCTTTAGCAAGAGCCAGCATGGCTATCACAATGGCAAGCTCCTAGATTTCAGTGTTCCTTTGTATGAATCTAAGCTTTAGGTTATATACTTAATCTAATAAAAGACAATTAGTTAGGTAGAACTAGTTATCTTACAACACTAAAAATTAACAAAAAAATATCACCACAAGATGAGTCCATGATTCAGTCTTTTTATGTACTGTATTGGAAGTATATCTTTTTATATAATCCCATCAGTAATTTAAAACTAAACTAAACTAAATAATAAATTAACTATTAGTTATATAAAAAAATATAATTTTTATAGAGGGTTAAAATACCAAATGAAAAATGCAGGCCCATGAAATAACTTATGCAACTACAGATTTTTCATATTGCAAAGTGTAATCAATTGTTAACAGGTCTGGGAGACTGCAACTTATTAGTTTTCTTTCTTCAAAACCTAAAATTTCTCTTTACCTTGGACTTTCAGCGATTGGAGACCTAGCTCGTAGGGATCCAGCGAATGGGGACCTAACCGTGGCTGCCGTAAGAATACACCACTATTCCAGATACAAAACAAGCGGATGGGGGGAAAATTGGCCCATGGAGACATCTTTGCTCCGTGGAGGACAGCTTCGCTCTCTCGCAAATAAACATTATCCTACTGCTCTCGGTTCTAGCAAGTTGTATATGAATGAGTTGACAATGCCAATCATGTGGCATTATTTCGGGGATATTTTTTTTTAATTTTACATGAACAACAAATACTGTAGCTATATACTGGGGATATTTTTTACTTTCACATGAGCAACAAATATCTATACACTGGCGGATATTTTTTTTACTTTCACGTGAGCAACAAATAGTTGCGTATCTTCACTCGGCTGTGCATGTGTACTTTCACTTGTGTGCGTTTATGTACGTTGGATATGCTGTGGTTGCGCGCCGCTCCTCTTCTCATTCAACCAAGAATCTGTTCATTAACTGTTCGAAATTTTCTAATTCTCCAATTCTTGCGTTCTAATTTCCTGTCTATATTCTTCATCGGGAATGCTATATCCCACTGCTCCTTTGTTCTCATCTCCTGCAGCAGCAGCGTCCGCTATGTTATTCCTTGTGTATCTAGGCATCTTGAACTTATATTTTACCGGCTCAAAGAACAACTTCGCTCACAGTATACCCAAACAGACCTATTTTTACACCTGACACCAATATGTCCCATGTAGACGGATAATGAGACGTCGGAATATGGGTTTTCTTCAGTTATTACAAAAGGTTCGTAAGTACACAATATACTGTACACAACTGGGCGTTGTCAGTGCTAGAGTGTGGACGTGTTGAGTCGAGCTCTGCTATACATACCCTGAATCGTGTTTTAGCTTTCCGTTTCTCGCTTAGAATATCATTGAAAAGATATTAGTTAGTCTTATGGAGAAACCTAAGTGATAAGAAACAGTACACTATGTCTGCTTCATATGTAATGACACGGAAGGAGAACGGAGAAAATGGATAGTATGTGAATGTAATAGACTCAACCATAAGAGATGTGTACATATAGTGACAGCCATCAGTGAGAATGAACGGAATAACCTATACAGGTTATGCCCGCATTGCATACGTGAACCCAGACAAAACAATTTAGTAATATCAAAAGTAAAGGAAGATGTGAACGTGAGAGATCTGTACCTGAACGAACAAGATGCGAAAATAGATGACTTAGAAAACAAACTTGCGGACCTTATCGCACATGCAGCAAATTCCAAACAGACCACCGACCTCACTGAGAAAGTTGACATTCTTGCCATGAATACGGAATCAATTAAAGCAACACTTCAAATATTGATAGACCCAAAACCGGAGAAACCGACATTTGCTGACAAAGTTAAGGAAAAGAAATCTGTTGATAATTAAATCAACTAATACAACAACTAAAATTACTGAAAGAAAACGTGAGGTTGAACAAGCACTTCCAGACATTCCTATACTTAACACGAGGTCAACTACGAATGGAAATGTTTTTGTAAACTTTGCTAACAATATGATCAGAGAAGAGGCAGCAAACAAAATTCAGACATTGGTGGCTGACACTGAAACAAGGAAAATCAGAAAACCAAAACCCTAAATAATGATATGCAATGTATACTATGATGAAGATGATGTAGTAAATGCTTTGATTCATATAAATCGCTGCCTAGACCAAATCCAAAATATAGAAGATAAGATAAGTGTAGTCCTGAAGAAAAATGCCTGGGGGGGGGGGACCACCCACCATGTGCTGAAATGTGATCCTGAAGTTCGGAGGGCTTTCATGATAATGGGGACAAAGTTTCGTTACGATGGGGTATCTATAACATACGTAATAGGTACCACGTGATCACCTGCTCCCACTGTCAGAGATATGGACATTTTGAAAAGGATTGCAAGTCTAAGAATGAAGATAAAGTCTGTGGGAAATATTCAAGGAGACACTCCACCAGGGAGGTGTAATTTACAAGTGTCAAAGTGTATAAACTGCACAAAGTTAAACAGACAAAGTGACCACTCAGTAAATTCTAGAGACGGCAATGCTTATGACTTGGAATTGAAAAGACTAGCGGAAAATACTGATCATGGTTACTAGGGATGTCAAACTGTGGCCAAGTAAATATACAATCTGTAGCTAATAAGACTTCAAATTTGTGAATTGATAAACAAAAAATATTTAGATATGCTAGCATTATCTGAAACATAGTTAAATAACTTGGACAAGGCAAAGATCACTGAAATGACACCCCCCACACATGCCTTCTTTCACATACCGAGAGAAGGGAGGTCTGGTGGGAGAGTAGGACTCTTTATTCATAAAAGTTACTCAAATCTTAAAACGCTGAAAAGAATTAGTGTAACAAGCTTTGAACATATAGAAATAAAATTTACGCCAAAAAATAGAATATCCTTTGTAACAATCTACAAACCTCCTAGAACAAACACTAGTTTCTTTTTTGAAGAATTCGGTGCTCTCATTGAGAAGATTATGGAGAAAAACGAATTAGTTATCTGTGGAGACCTCAATTTTTGGAAGGATGACACATCAAATCCTGACGCTTTGGCATTTAGCGAGTTACTAGAATCATATCAACTAGTGAATAATATCGACTGTACAACTACTTTAACTGGGCATATGCTAGACTTAGTTTTAAGTGATGACATGAATAATATTGTATCTGATATAAAAGTTGAAGAGAAATGTACTCTCTCCCCAGTACACAAACTTATTACATTTAGTCTACCTCTACAGAAACATGCATTAGTAAAGAAAATAAACTTCAGACATATATCAAATTTTTCCCCTACCATATTTATTGAAGTTACAAGAAAATAAATGATGCTAAACACCCTCTGTGATCATGATGACCAACATCTGTTAGGAGCTAAGAGTGCTAACTGTCTTATGACCACTTATGATAAAGTGAGTAAAAGTGAATATGATACCATGTGCCCACCGATGAAAAGACTATAACCGTAAAAGACCAATCTCCTTGGTTTGATGGAGAGACTTTGGTAAAAAAAAAAAAAAAAAAAAAAAGATGTAAAGAAAGAAAGTGGAATACATGTAGGTTAAAAACTGAAAGTACTTGGGTAGAATACAAAACTGCTGCGTGTCAATATAACTACCTACTAAGAAAGGAAAAAAGTGAATACTATAAGAGAAATATCCTCGAAGCAGCAACAGACATAAATAAGTTATATCGTCTCCTGAATGGTATAATGGGAAATGTAAAAGAAAAGAAGCTACCTGATGGATACAGTGACCAGGAACTAGCAAATAATTTAGTATTCTTTAGAAACAAAATTGAAAATATAACCAGGTCATTTGTAAATACTCAACATCAGATTAATGATACACCAGGCACACAGACAAAATTAATATGATTTAACAACATAACACAAGATGACATCACCAGAATTAGCAAGAGCGCAAAGAAAACAAATTGCGCGATCGATCCTATGCCAATATCTGAAGTAATTGGAGAGAGAGACTTTTCTAGTCTAGCCGAAATAATAATGAGAATAGCAAATGCAAGCATTGATGAATGTAAGTTTCCTAAATCTGAAAAAATGGCTATTGTCACACCAGTTCTGAAAAATGCACCGACTACCAGGAATTAAGCTCATATGGACCTATTTCAAATCTATCCTTTGTCTCAAAAGTGCTTGAATATGTAATTCTTGAACAACTAGTCAGCCACTTAGAAGTAATAGAAGCTTTGCCTGACAACCAATCTATTACAGAAAACTATACTCTAGGGAGATAGCCATCTGCTGTGTTTTAAATATGCTAGAAATGATGGATGAAAATAAATGTGGTATCTTAATACTGGTCGATCTCAGTGCTGCTTTTCATCCAGTTGTGCATGAACTGCTACTAAATGATCTACGGTCCATCGGCGTTGAAGATCAAGCCTTCGAATACCTAAAAGACTACTTAGTTGGTAGAAATTACTGTGTACAAATTGGAAACTCTTATTCAGCATATGAACCCTTAAACAGAGGGGTACCCCAGGGGAGTGTACTTGGCCCAATCTTATTCTGCATCTATACTATTGGTCTATCGAAAATGCTACAAAGGCATGGTGTGAAGTTTAAACTATTTACAGATGACACACAATTTTACTTCTCCATAAATGATATACAGTACATGACACTACTGAAACTCTAAACCGAATCCTTGATAGTGTTAGAGAATGGATGACATTTAAACAACTAAAATTAAATGAGAACAAAACTGAATTCAGGGTGGTGGGCAGGCGAAACAGCGTGAGAAACTTAGGTGATATTCAAATGAACATAAATAATGACTCGGTGCCGATATCTAGTAAAGTTCGAGATCTATGTGTATTTCTTGACTGTAACCAGTCTCTAAATGCCCAAATAAATATTGTAATAAAAATGACAAACTTATGCAAGAGTTTGTATTTTTCCTAACATACAAACCCAAATTCTTTACTATAGGAGATATTCTAGCGCAAGCTGGAAAATACGGCAGAAAAACCTTAAAAAGGTCATTAACGACCGGCCAGGTAGATACCCCCCTGTTAGCGGTGGGGGACCTCCGGTCGGTAGCTACTGTTTACCTTCAATCGGATTCTAGCTAGGACTATTCTAGGGGGCAGTGATGGAGGGAAGATTTGCGTAAAGAATTCAGGTTTGTATGTTAGGAAAAATATAAACTGTTATAAGTTTGTCATTTGTTCCTACACTTGATACAAACCCTCATTCTTTACTATAGGAGAATTAGTCTTGAGGCAAGGGTGACCAAGGAGTTCCCTATTCCTAGGGAAGATAATCCTCAGACTAGACTCTTTTGAAGAAAAAATCTCCCGTAAATCTTCTTTCTTTGTAGATCCCCATAATCTTAGCACAGCTGAAGGGTTGTAGCTTTGTGGAAAAAAATGTTTCAACATGAAGTGGGTCAGGAACATTCAACTCAGACGCCTTCATACTTAGGATTCCCCCGACCTTGAAAAGGGGAAACCTCGTGACCACGAATATAACTTATACACTGTGAGAGGAATCAGATGAGTTTCATACCTTATTTCCATTGGCGAGTTCAGCTGAAACTGGCTACAGACTAGGATCCCCAGATGGGAGGGAGAAGGAAACGAAGAAGATAGATGGATGTCCTTCTTAAAACCTAGTGTAACCCATTATCCTCAGCCAATGGCTACTGTCCTCTGAAAGGGTGTAAGGTAGCTACAGCACCTGTTGACCTGCCACAATAGGCCCTATAGAAAGAGTCTAGAGACTTATGTGTCACGTCACTCAAATAGTGAGTGGTGAATGTAGATTGGCGTTTCTAGACCCCAGCTTTTAAGATTTGGGAGACAGAAATTTCTCTTAAAACGCCAGTGAGGCAGCCACTCCCCTAACTTGATGGGTTTTGGGTTGTGCTGCCTCTGAGTCTCCGTGAAAAGCCCTCGCAATAACTTTCTTGAGCCAGTAAGAGATGGTGTTGTGAGAGGTTCTCTTCTTTATCTTGTTGGTACTAAGGAAGAGATGACGGAGACGTAGTCTGAAAGGTCTGGTGCACTTCAGTATTTCTTTAGCGCCCTGACTGGGCATAGTGTTACCTTATTGAGGCTGGGAAATTGAAATTCTTGAAATCTCTCATCGGTAGATGAAGGATTATGAGTCTTAGCCTCAAAGCCAGGTACAAAGTTGAGAGACTCCCCCCCCCCCTTTCCCCTAGAATGGGTGACGTTGTAAGACGGACCATGTAGCTCACGGACCCTTTTAGCCGAGGCCAAAGCTACGAGGAAGACGGTCTTAAGGGTCAGAAAATAGTCTGAGGCCCTATTTAAGGGATCATAGGGCGGACCCTGCAGGGAACGTGAGACACGTCTCAAGGTGGTGGTCTAATCTCAACTGGGGGACAAGATCACTCAAAACCTTGAATTAACAAGGCGATATCTTCCGAGGCGGAGAGGTCAACCCCTTCTCAGTCTACAGATGGGGCTCAAGGCTGAATGATAGCCCTTAATCACCGAGACTGAGAGGAGTTTTTCCTCCCTGAAGTACAAAAGGAAGTCTGGGAACTACTGATTCCCTCCTTTTGAGAACCCAATTGCCCCACATGGTCCCTGTTGTAGGAAGTCCATTGCCTTAGCCCCAGCAGTTAGGACTTCCTGTAAGGACTGCATGGAGTCTTGGTTTGACAGGTCCTTGTGACTCGCAAGGTAACCGACTGTACCAGACAACGTGTCAAGCTAAGATAGAGCCTCCAGAAGGGACATTGAAGCCGCTTCTATTGCCAAGGCTTCTGTGGCTGAGAAGGAGACACGAAGAGTAGTGTCTCTTCGAGGAGCAGCCAGGTGTGAGGCTCGCTGTGAGGGGATCCAAGATTATAGAAGGGTTGGAGTCTCTGATCTTGTAAAAGGGCTTTTGTCTCTTAAACGGGAATTTATGGGATTCCTGAGACTTCAGGGAACCCGTTTCTCCCGAGACCACCTGCGATACCTTCCTCAGACGGCCTGCAGGGTGAACAGACCAGGGGAGTTCAATTCTGGTCGTAGGGTTTGGTGGAGGACGACATAGCCTGTCTAAGGCTGGAGCGTCAAGAGGTTGAGGAGGCAGATGCAAATCGCTGAGGCCTAAGATATTACACACAGTTCTTAGAGCCCTTAAATAGGAGGATTCTAAGTCCTTCGACAGCAGCTCTTCTGAGGAATCCTAAGGCTGCACTAATTCCTCGCATGTTATTACAGGTAAAGTGGATGCGAGTAGCAGACAAACCTTTTGTCTCACCCCTCGACTCTTTCTTATCGAAAGGGGAAGAGCAATAGAAGTCACTCCGTCTGGAGGTAATGGCGAAGACCGTTGACGAGTCGGAAGACTCTGTCATAAGAGTAAAACTCTTGATGACGATGGTCGCGCGCATAGCGCTAATTACGTGCATGCACGAACACTTTATGCTAATTGTTATGAGCCCAAAGGCTCAGTGTAACTGAAATTCAAAGGTTCACAGTCGTACGAACTCGAAAGTCCAGCGTGACAGAGGGCCGAAGGACTCCTAAGGTCATGAGAACCTGTAGGATCAACATGATGAGAGCCCGAAGGCTCACGATCACGCCAGCCCAATGGGTGATCGTCACGAGACCCCGAGGGGTCAACGTGAGGAGAACCAGTAGGTTCAAAAAGACGTCTCCTTACGGCATGAGGGGGAGAACGCCAGGGAGGGGAGGAGTTACAAACCCTCCCACCTTACGAACCTCCGGAGAGGAAAGACTCCGCCCGATGGGGAGACTGTTCCAGATCTAAAGATAACTCCTCCGAGGGAGAAGTTTGTTCTCCCGAAGGAGAACGTCGCTTAAGACAAGGCTCTTGCTCCACCCCTGGAGGAGAACCATAAGCGTAAGGGGGAGGATTGTGGATCAGCAAACTCCTACAAGTTTCCTCTCGTGAACGAGAGACAGGTACTCCCAAAGGATATCGCAAAAACAAGCTTTCTACCTGCTCTATGAGAAAAAGCATAGACATAATAAACTCACTCTCGCGAATGAGGGAGAAGTCCTCGCGAACGAGGGAGAAGTCCTCGCGAACGAGGGAGAAGTCCTCGCGAACGAGGGAGAAGTCCTCGCGAACGAGGGAGAAGTCCTCGCGAACGAGGGAGAAGTCCTCGCGAACGAGGGAGAAGTCCTCGCGAACGAGGGAGAAGTCCTCCCGAAGGAGGACATCGCCTAAGGCAAGTTTTCTCCCCGCTCTATGGGAAAAAGCGTAGGCATAATAATTTCTCTCTCGCGAACGAGGGAGAAGTCTTCCCGAAGGAGGACATCGCCTAAGACAAGCTTTCTCCCAGCTCTATGGGAAAAAAGCATAAGCGTAATAATCTCTCTCGCAAACGAGAGAGAAGTTCTCCCGAAGGAGGAAGAGCCTAAGACCAGCTTTCTTCCAACTCTATGGGAAAAGCGTAGGCGTAATAATCTATCTCTCGCGAACGAGGAAGAAGTCCTCCCGAAGGAGGACATTGCCAAAGACAAGCTTTCTCCCAGTTCTATGGGAAAAAAGCTTAGGCGTAATAATCTCCCTCGCGAACAGGAGAGAAGTTCTCCCGAAGGAGGAATCGCCTGAGACAAGCTTTCTCCCCGCTCTATGGGAAAAAGCGTAGGCGTAATAATCTCTCTCTTGCAAACGAGGGAGAGGTCCTCCCGAAGGAGGACATTGCCTAAAACAAGCTTTGTCACAGATCTATGGGTAAAAAGCATAGAAGTAATAATCTCTCTCGTGAACGAGAGAAAAGTTCTTCTGAAGGAGGAATCGCCTAAGACAAGCTTTCTCCCCACTCTACGGGAAAAAGCGTAAGTGTAATAATTTCTCTCTAGTGAACGAGGGAGAAGTCCTCCCGAAGGAGGACATCACCTGAGACAAGCTTTCTCCCAGCCCTATGGAAAAAAGCATAGGCATAATAATCTCCCTCTTGCGAACGAGAGAGAAGTCCTCCCGAAGGAGGACATCACCTGAGATAAGCTTTCTCCCTGCTCTATGGGAAAAAAGCGTAGGCATAATAGTCTCTCTCGCGAACGAGGGAGAACTTTCCCTCGAATGAGGAACAAGCCTTAGACTTGCTTTTTCCCAGCTCAAGGGGAGGAAGCACAGTCTTCGGGGACGAGAAAGCAGAGGCAAAACTCGTTGAGCTGTCGGCAACTTCACGAAAGAGGGAAGGTTGCTGAATTCCTGTAGTGGGGAAGCTCTCCCTCAGAAAGGGGGACAGCCCAATTCCGGGGAAGGTTAACACTCCCTTCTAAGGGGAGGTTCTCCAACCCCTGGAGGTGAATCTCCAGGCAGCAATCTATGCTTCCCAACAACAAGTTGTTCAAGTTGAAGGTTGACAATGAGTGCTACCTAATAACATGGGCAGCTCACGAGCTGCCACGTGAAGCGCAGGATAATAAACAGAGCAGCCAAAGCCATCGGCCTTATAATAAACAGAGCAGCCAAAGCCATCGGCCTTGTATTCTACGTCGCGGCTATCTGGTTGTGCTTTCTTTTTAGCTTCTCTAACACGTTTCCCCTTTACCCTCTGCTCTCAACCGAAGAGAAGAAGGATCAAACCCCTGCATCTTCTTCCGAGGTTTTCGTGAGACTCGTAATCCCTAACTCATTAGGGAGCAAAGGAACTGGGGAGGTTGTCCTGTCTGAAACACTAGAGCGAGGAGATTGACCCCCATGAGTGTATGACCGGAGATTTGCGTGCGTAGCGCTGAATGCACACTCGCGAACACTTTGCGTGACAAGAGTCGGAAGACTCTCTGTCATAAGAGTAAAACTCTTGATGGTCACAGGCGTAGTGTTGGTTGCGCACGCGCGAACACTCCACACGACAAGAGTCCGAAGACTCTCTGTCATAAGAGTAAAACTCTTGGTGACTTGTTTTACGAGAACCAGAAGGTTCAGCGTGATCGTTTGTGCCTCTAGAGATCGTGTTGCGAGACCCCGAAGGGCCAGAGCAAAGGGAAATATGATATTTTCATAATAAAATAAATTTTTGAACATACTTACCCGTTGGTTATATAACAATAGCTTTATTCTTCTGTCCGGCAGAAATTAAAAACTCGCAGCAACGGAGCTAGGTTGAACTATTCCTTCTAGTCTCAGATTTTCCATGCCCATAGGTCTCTAGAGGGGAGGAGGGCGGGATTTTAAGTTATACAACCAGCGGGTAAGTATGTTCAAAAATTTATTTTATTATGAAAATATAATTTTTAAACATTTAGACTTACCCGCTGGTTATATAACAATAGCTGATTGACACCCTTGGTGGCGGGTCAGAGACAGCAACATTAATGGAATTTCACTTAATTGTTAAAAACAAAACTAGCTTAAGGGTTCGTACCTATTAAGGAAGCTGACTTCAATGATTCTCTGCATTATTAAGTCTGCTCTCCTTTGAGAATCAGCGATTCACCCAGGGGGCTGAAGAACTCTAGGAGCTGTCAAACGGTGAATAACCTATATGCTGACAGGACCTCAACTAATACCCTTGTTCCGGGCGCTCTCAAGGAACAAATAACTACTTGACCAAGTCAAAGATTGCGGAAGATTGTCTAACAATTTCCTCCAATCATAACAATATATACAAGTTCCAAGAAGGGAAAAGGGTACTAGGGATTAAGGGAGTGTAGTGGTAGATCCTTCACCTACTACTGCATTCGCTGCTACAAATGGACCCAAAGTGTAGCAGTCCTCATAAAGAGTCTGGACACGTTTTAAATAATGTGATGCGAATACAGATTCACTTCTCCAAAACGTTGTATCCATTATACTTTGCAGAGAACCATTTTGTTTAAAAGCTACAGAAGTTGCCACAGCTCTAGCTTCATGAGTCTTAACTTTCAGGAGCTTAAGGTCTGCCTCACCAGTGTGTGAGCTTCTTTAATCGAAAGTCTTATGAAATATGATAAGGTGTTTTTAGACATAGGTAAAGCAGGCTTTTTGACTGCACACCAAAGAGCTTCTGAATTGCCTCTTAAACCTTCAGTCCCGTCTAAATAGAACCTTAGTTCTCTAACAGGACAAAGAACCTTCTCCAGCTCCTCACCCACCAAATCAGAGAGGTTAGCAATTTCGAAAGATTTTGGCCATGGGTGAGAAGGACGTTCGTTCTTGGCTAGAAATTCAAGCTGCAGGAAGCATATAGCTTTGCCGTTTCTAAAGCCAATGTTTTGCTAAAAGCATGAACTTCACTGACCCTTTTAGCTGCTGCTAAGCTTACTAAAAATAAAAGTCTTTAAAGTCAGATCTTTAAAAGAAACAGAGTTCAAAGGTTCAAATCTGTCACTCATAAGAAATTTTAAAACCACGTCTAAATTCCAGGCTGGTGAATCCTGTTGATGTTTCTTAGAGGTTTCAAAGGATCTAAGGAGATCTTGAAGGTCCTTGTTATTCGAGAGGTCTAAATGTCTATGCCTGAAGAATGTTGCTAACATACTCCTGTACCCTTTAATGGTTGAGGAGGAGAAATTGTGCCTCCTTCTAAGCTCTAAAAATAAATCGGCAATTTGAGCTATAGAGGTACTGGATGAAGAAACTGAGTTAGCTTTACACCATGCTCTAAAAACTTCGCACATGGATTGGTACACCCTGATAGTAGAAGTTCTTCTTGCTCTAGCAATAGCCTTGGCTGCTTCCTTCGAAAATCCTCTAGATCTTGCAAGTTTTTTGATAGTCTGAAGGCAGTCAGACGTAGAGCTTGGAGGTTTAGATGGTTTCTTGCCAAGTGGGGTTGTCTGAGAAGATCTATTCTCAATGGCAAGCTTCTTGAAACATCCACCATCCATTCCAGTACCTCTGTGAACCAACCTCTTGACGGCCAGAAGGGGGCTATTAACGTCAATCTGGTTCCCTCGTGAGACACAAACTTTTATAGTACTTTGTACAGCACTTTGAATGGAGGGAAAGCGTACAGGTCTAGGTGTGACCAGTCCATCAAGAACGCGTCTGTGTGTGAGGCTTCGAGATCCGGAACTGGGGAGCAATAATTCTCTAGTCTTTTGGTTTTTGAGGTCGCGAATAGATCTATGAGAGGGCGGCCCCAAATCCGCAAAGTTTCTTGCATACATCTAGATGCAGTGTCCACTTTTTGGGGAGAACTTGATTCCTCCTGCTGAGGCTGTCTGCCCTCACATTCTTTTCCCCTTGAATGAATCTTGTCAACAGGGATACCTTTCTTTGATGTGCCCAAACGAGAAGAGTTCTTGCTATCTCATAAACCGGCCTCGAATGCGTTCCCCTTTGTTTCGCTATGTAGGCCAAAGCTGTGGTATTGTCTGCATTGATTTGTATTACTTTGTTTAGTACTAGCTTCTCGAACCCCTTGAGAGCCAACAGGACTGAAGTTACCTGACACTCAAGATCCAGGTCTGCTACTCTTGTACAGTATGCAGGCCGACAAACTAGCATGAGCGAAGAGAGCTTCTGTTGCAAATCTAATAACGTAATAAAAATAGGGTCAAACTGTTGTGGTACAGGCGAAGTCATGTCTACCACAAGCTCTCTTTCTATACCTTTTAAAAAACACGCAGACCGTCCAGAAGACGATAACCAGTTTGATGGTGGAGAAGGAGCATGAACTGAAGCCATTCTAGGCTAAGACAACTGTCCTGCAATTGAGAGAGTTGGACGTTATTTGACAGTTGCTGACATCCTAAAAGGATGTTTGGTAGGAGAGTTTTTCTTTGGTAGAAAGAAAAGAACGCTCAGAACTGTTCGAAAGACTACAACCAGAAGCTTGCGATGTCAAGAAAAGACGCTGATTGACCGTGTCCATCTTCCTCTTTAGAAGTCTGGAAGTTGATGTCAGCCTCGTCTGGGTGCTGAGTCATCTGAAGACGACGCTTTCACCTCACCTTTCCTATGATGAAGGTGAGAGACCTGTGAGGTGTCAAAAGGTATGCTCGAGTAGGCGACTACTCGGGAGCTAAAGCCTCTCGTTTCCTTTATCGTTCGACAATTTTTCTCTCCGGGAAAAGGAAGCTGGAAGAAGTTTCAAATCAATAATCCTTGGAAGAGGTCTAAGGTTAAGGATAAGAAACAACGATATGTCCTCACAGACGCACCCTATATTTGAGGGGTGGTGCTTAGCCCGAAACAAAGAACTCAAAACTGGACAACTTCCTCCAATACACGAACTTTCCGGTAGCTTGAAGTTCGGATGGATGGGGAAGTAGAAGTAAGCATCTTTAAGATCTAAAGAGATCATCCAGTGGACCTTCTTTACTGCTGCAAGCATAGCCTTACGAGCCTCCATAGAGAACTTTTGACCTCTGGACGTAGCTTGCACAGTATGTGACTAACATTGGACGGCACTGTTTGTTTTACGTTCGACGTCACGAGCTTGTTGCTTGACGCCCAATGCTGCGCTTAGCTGCCTAGCAATCGTTGCCGCGCTTGGAAGGTAAACGTTCGATGACACGCTTGGCCGTTTGATGTCTGGTATCAAGAGAAGCACACTCTCAATGGGATATAGAAGCCCTATCACGCTGTTCAACATTTAGCTTGCTGGTAGGTTGCCTGTGCGACAAAGCATCCTGATAAGAATCATGACGAACCATCGCTTTGCTAACAGCAGGCTGATAAGACTGCATAACAGATGAGAGCTGTTGCTTCATGCCAGCAGCATAGTCCAATTAGGATCAACATTAGGTGACACCAGTGTAGAAAACTTTGTTCGCGAACTCGCCTTCCTCATCACTTACATAACGCTCTGCATTTCAGCAGACGGAAAACAGTCTGGCGGAAGCGGCGGTGCCTGTACCATAACACCAGACTCAGGAACAAGATCCTAATCCGCCTGAACTAAAGCTTTGCCAACTTCTGACATCCTGACAGGACGTATACAGCAAAAAAGGGGCACTGCCTTCTCTTACAAAAGCCCTAATGCACTTCCTGCTGTTGCAGCTGAAAGTGCTGCTGCACCAACATCTGCAGTTAGGTTTTTTATGCTGCATTGAGGACGCCCTATAGCACTGCCCTATCAGCACGGTCTTTTTGACTTTGTTACTTTTCTCAGAATGATTTATTGTTAATTTATTCTCATCATTTATTTATTTCCTTATTTCCTTTCCTCACTGAGCTATCTTTCCCTATTGGAGCCCTTAGGCCTATAGCATCTAGCTTTTCCAACTAGGGTTGTAGCTTGGCTAGTAATAATAATAAAATAATAAACAAAGACTCCTTTGACGTCTTCCTTAGCGAAAAACTCTGAAGGCGGAACGAGGAGCAGTAGGTCCAAAATAAAATTGAAACTTCAGAAAAAACTCTGAGTTTCTGAGTCACTCCCTTACTCCTACAAGTCTCTAACCTAGGTAGAGATGTCTTGTTTCCTAGGAGTCAACTCCTTAAGGTTATGAATTCTGACCTCAATGCTTTAGAGGTTTAATTCTCGCTCTCCCAACCAAGAATTAGTTGAAGCATGCCTTGGTCTGAGAACATATGATCTTTCTAGTTGATATTTATTTCTCAATATAGCGCCTGGCGTAACAATGTTCCAACGCTAGACGCTCATGGCCACGTAGACATCAAGTTCTACTGACGCTCTACGCCACGTGACTTTCAGAACAATAACACTTGCTATTAAAAAATGCTCGCGATTCAGACGCTCGGAACTATGCCAATCGCGTCTAGAACGGTAGATCATCGGACAAGAGAAACCAAGAAGTTGCATTAAGTTACAAACATCATGTCAAACTCTTACAGCAGCTTTAGTAGCTAACCTTGCTGAACGCTCTGTTGTTGTTACGCTCAGCTTGGCGCAAGGCGTCATGCTCAGCTTAGCGCGAAATGTCACGTTCAGCTTGGTGCGAGGCGCCATGCTCAGCCACCTGCCGAGCGCCATCATGCTCAGCTGCTTGGCACGCGCCATCAAGTTCAGCTCTTTTTAAGAGGTAAGAACATTTGAATGCTCATTACCTGTCAAGAATGATTCTAATTCTTTATTTTCGTCTTTGCGCCCGATGCGCGCCATCACTTAACGTTAGAAAACACTTTTACCTCGCCTTACCTACGGCAAGGGAGAGCGTTCTGGGTATTGTCAACAGAAAACGCTCGAGGGGACTTCTGCTCGGGTCTTACAAGACGGTAGGCGCCAGGCTACGCCTCTCACTTCCCTTCGCCGCTCGACTTTCCTTCTCCCATGGGTCCGGGAGCTTGAAAGAGGTCTAAGGCTAGGATAACGACAGGTCCGAACAGATGCACCCTCCATTGTATTGAATAAAATTCACTGCACTAATTTAGCACTAAAAATTTGCATTTTAAACTCTTTGGTATAAAACCAAAAGTACACACGCCCGTAAAGGGAGATCTTACTATTCTGTCAAGGGCTTGAATGGGAATGCAATAGTCACTGAATCCCATATAAAATGTAACAAAATATTTTATATAAAATATTAACATATTAAATGAATATATATAAGAATAAATAATATATCTATATATTTAAACCAACCCTTATTATTAAGGGGTTCCAATAAAAGACGAATAAACAGTTGGAACATTTATAAATATTATACGAAAAAATTTAGTATTCCAAAATCGAACAAGTAAACAACGATACAAAGAATCGTGAGACTATATCGAGTGTCATGAATACTATGTCATATAAAAATTAACTGAACGCTACTTTTCTTTAATCTTTGTAAACAGATTAGCTAAAGAAAAAATACTAAAAGGACCTATATAATTGGAAAATGACATATTCCTTTTATCTAATATAACTTAAAAACTTTAGTTTTTAAAGAAAAATTTACTTTTCATAAAATTCAATACAAAGAGTAATACTGTAACGATAGACTGAGGACCGCGTAGCATAAATATAAATGAACGCTAGATAATCTTTTAAACAGATTGAAGATTATGCAAAGAAAGCATACCAAAAGGACAAAAATGTTCTTGAAATAACATAATCCTTTTATTTTATATAACTAAATATTTTGTAAGATAGTATTAACTTATCATTCTTTGTAGCAAAAGAAAGAAAACGCAAGTCATACTCAAGCTTACGTCATATGACTGTGACGTCATTGATGAGGCGAGATGTTTACCTATCGCCCTAATGCTTTCGTCGTTAAAAATAGGTTGGAAATTTTTAATCCTACCTTCTAAGCTATAAGATAGCAATAAAATATCAAACAAAAACCTAATAAGTGGATGCTAAAACACGTAACAAGAGTACATCACCAATATGCTGCTAAAATCCAGGTTAAACACGAGTAAATTTCTTTCTCTGTTGCAAGTATGGCGGCAGAAAAAAATCTGATACTAGAAGGAATAGTTTGACCTAGCTCCGTGGTGGTGCTGGTGTTTACCTGGTATATCTATGCGATTGCTGCGAGTTTTGAATTTCTGCCAGACAGAAGAATAAAGCTATTGTTATATAACCAACGGGTAAGTTTAAATGTTTAAAAACCGAAGTTTCCCTGTCACGAGACACCGAAGTGTCAGCGTGACTAAATACAGGACAGCCCGAGGGTTCAGCAACTTGTGTTGCGAGACAACAAAGGGATAGCGCAACCGGAAACCAAAGCTTCTTAGATAATCCCTCGCGAGAGGAAGATGACAGCGAGGCAGAACGATGATGAGAGGGAGCGCTCTTCTTAGGTTTGTTTCAAGAGTGCTTATAGTCTCAAGGTAAACATCTCGTGGAGACACAGAAGACGAGGAAGAGCGAGAGCGATGATGTCTCTTCCTATATCGCCTGTCTCTTGGGCGAGAACGTCTAGATAAAGGTGCGCGAGCTCTCTCTCTCTCTCTCTCTCTCTCTCTCTCCTGACCTCCGAAGAGGGCGATGACGAGGAGGAGGAGGAGGAGGAGGTACTGCGATGTTTGTGCTTGCGACGCTGTGTATTGTAGAAGCGCAAACGGTGTGAGAAGTAGGTGCAGGAGGAGCTGAAATTACTACACCCACTGAAACTTCAGTGGGCACCGCCTGAGTTGACAGGAGATAGGCGATGTTCGGAACTCCCAAGGGTTCCAAAACAGAAGGGACCCGAGGCATAACCTTGCCCGCGAGGAACTGGTTCCAAACTTCCTCTGAAGGAGACCCAGGAAGTCCAAGGGAAGGCCATACTGCTCGTACATGATCTGGAAAGGAAGCAGTAACAGAGACATTCCCGGTGGCGTAAAACATTGCCCCATTAGGAGAGGCAATGGGATCTGCCTGACCAAGAAGAATGGGGGTTAAATCAATGGTGACACTTTTCCTTGACCTCCCCCCGGAGGAGGGAGGAAACGAATAGTCTGAAGGGAGAGAATGAGAGGCCGAAGAGGCGGCCCGAGACTCCTTACCTTTCGACGGCCAACCTGGAGGTAATGAGTCCTTCTAGGACTTCCTATTCTACCCCTCTCGAACTTCTCCCACTGAGAGGGCGACCACTCTACATACTTGGCAGGGGGAACCTTCAGAACACCTATGACCTCTGTACCCAGGGCATAGGGAAAGAGGATCCACCTCCAGCGGTGACAAAGGTGCCTGGAACACTTCCTCACAATAGAAGACATCACATCTAACAAAGAAAAAAGAAAAAAAGGATTAATCAAAAACACCAAAAAGAAAGGCTAGTCTGCCAATCAAACAAAAGCAGGAGCAGCAGTGTTACCACTGCGACGGATAGAATTCGATTGAAGGTAAACAGCAGCTACCGCTAACAGGTGGGTAACTACCTACCCGGTCGTTAACGACCTTGTTAAGTTTTTTATGCCATATTTTCCACCTCGTGCTAGAATATCTCCTATAGTAAAGAATGAGGGTTTTTATCAAGTTTAAGAACAAACTGCTGGTTATGATCTAAGAAATATTGCGTTTATAAAAAAGCACCTGGACGAAAATTCTGTGAAGAAACTTGTGATAAACTGTGTTATTACCAGGATTGACTACTGCAACTATCTATTACAATTTACCAAAACTGCAACTTAAGAAATTACAAAACATAATAAACAGAGGAGCAAGACTGATAAAAGGTGTCCCACCTAGAGAAAGAATCACCCCTATACTTATCAATTTACACTGGCTGCCAATTAAGCCAAGAAATTGAATTTAAAATATGTACAATAACCCACCAGGTTATCAGAACCGGGTGTCCAAAATACTTAAGAGAACTGCTACATATTGTGAGGCCAACAAATCGTGTCGACACGAGAATAGTTACAGATGGCTTCAAACTGTTGGAACCTAGATTTATGTCTACTTTAGGCTCCAAAGCCTTTAAATATGCAGCCCCGAGACTATATAATAAGCTCCCATGAAACATTCGAATGATTGAAGACATTAAGAGGAAACTGAAGACTTTCTTATTTCAAAAGTCATACAACAGTGACAATTTAACAGTAAATGAACAATACGCAATATGAAACGTTAAATACTCTGAACGAACAAGGTAAAACGACAGTGGAGGTCCTGTAGAGAGTGGGGTTCCCCTGCTGTATAGGACTGGAAAAGCAGCCATCAAAGTAAAGTAAAGTAAAGTAAGCTATCACTCTCTCAGGTACGAGTGCCTTGTCTACTTGAGCGCACAAAGGCAACTAAACTCCCCTTGCTATCAAAATGCAATCTTGCTACAACAACAAGCTGAGTTATAGGTTTTTGTGGAATTTTCATGATTATAGAGTTCATTTAACTTGACGTACAACACAAATCTACATACAAGAATTAGGAGAGTTATAGACTGGGGGATATTTTTTACTTTCCCATGAGCACCAATAGCTATATATTGGGAGATAATATTTACTTTCACTTGAGCAATAAATAGCTATATACAAGGGTATATTTTTTTTACTTTCACATGAGCAACAAATAGCTACATACTGCGGGATATTTTTTACATTTACATGAGCAACAATATCTATATACTGGGGGATATTTTTACTTTCACATGAGCAACAATAGCTATATAGTAAGGGATATTTCTACATTCACATGAGCAACAAATAGCCAAAAACTGGGGGATATTTTTTACTTTCACATGGGTAACAATAGCTATATCTTGGGGGAATTTTTTACTTTCACATGATTAACAATAGCTATATACTGGCAGATAAATTTTTACTTTCACATGAGCAACTATAGTTATATACTGGTAGATATTTTTTACTTTCACATGAGCATAAATAGCTATATACTGGGGGACATTTTTTACTCTCATGAGCAACAAATAGCTATATACTGTGGGATATTCTTTACTTTCACATAAGCAACAAGTAGCTATATACTGGGGGATACTTTTTACATTCAACTGAGCAACAATAGGTATATACGGCGGGATATTTTTACTTTCACATGAGCACCTATTGCTATATACTGGTAGATATTTTTTACTTTCATATGAGTAACTCCTCACCAAGTCCCTCCCACTCACTGGGTCTCACTGATATAAACTCCTATATGCTCCTACCTACCTCCCTCTCAGGGAGGCCAGACTTCGCTGCCATCTCCTCATTTTATCAGTATCCTTTCGAACCTCTTTGGGCCCTTCTCACTTGGTCAAAACTTGATCACCTATCTTTTGTCTCACCCTTAAACTCTATCCTCATACTCAAAAACCTTTCTATTCACACAGTCTCTACTACTAATTAGGTCTTGCTACTATAAACTTTTACCTCCTCCTGCAGGTATCAGTTGGTACAGAGGCTCAGTCCTAAACTTCTGCTTCCTTTTGGCTCCAGTTAAGAGTTTTTTTTCTTTTTTTTTTGGCCAGTGCCTACAACACCTATCTTTAATACCTTCATTAAGCTAAAAATACATGAAAAGCTTGTCTATCCTTTATTCTCATTTCAAAAAATAAATAGAAGGGCACAGTACAAGTACAAAATATCAATCACATAGGTCTTCAGCCTTGCCAGGGACCTCCTTTACAGTCTTGCTCTCTAAGCTGAGCATGACTATAAACAGACTGTACTCTTTGAGCTGATTACTACTTACAAGGCCTGGCAACATTGGTGAAGATCAAACCACCTTTGGGGACTATAACATCTAGTCTAAGAGCCTCCACTCGGAGAGAAGTCCTGGGCAATCTAAAGCCATCCATTTATCCAACCATGAATATTGGGGCAAGACACCTGTTCATGAATTTTCCTACCCCTACCCCCTTATAACAACAATTATGTGGGACCCCATTGAGAAACCGTAACACCGAGTAGTGAAACACTAAAAACAAGTGATTTGCAGCAATACTAATGGTGAAAAATGTATATTAAACACAAGATAGTCAGAAATATATGGTTAGTATAAGTGGTGTGGAACTAAGTTATTATAATTACCTATGATTCACATCACATCCCTTAAATGGTTTTAGCCGTAACTAGCTTAGCTCACAAATAAACATTACCTCACTGTTCCTCTGTTCTAGCAAGCGGTATATGGAAGTGTTGTGCATACCATTCATGTGGGTTACTATTGCATCATGATTATCTATAATATATATCACGCCCCTCAAATGGTCTCTGCTCTGTCATGGCTTGCTTTGCTCAAAAATTAGCAATCTCATTGCTCCTCTGTCTTGGCAAATGTTACATGGATGTGTTACGAACACCATCCGCATGGGCCACTATTAAAGAATTATAAGTAGGCTTTATTTACAATATTCCTTACCATACGTTTAGCAGGTCAAAGCTTTAGGGTCCTCTAAAGATGGTGAGAGCACTGGGGGTCCTCTCTCATGGATGGGTGAAGGTACAATCTGACAGCCTGGAGTAGGAATTGATGTAAATGTTCGAACCTCTTGTGCTAGGGAAATAAACACACATTAGTATGAGAATTCATAAAAAAATGAAACCAAAGGTTTAAGAATATGTATTATAATGAATTTACTTGGTGGATAAAGATATAACCAGATAAATATTGATTAAAATATTCCTTTTGCATTTCACCATGGAGAATGTAACTTTTAACATCTCGCCTGTATGTACACCTGACTGTGGATCCACTAAATGTGCTGAATGATTAACATTGAGTTGCACAAACCACTCAGTGGCAAAATGTTTATAGCTTTCCCACGATTCACTGTGGATTGCGCTGCGTACATTGATAAAACGTTTTATCAAGGGCACAAGAGTCTCTGTGTTACTTGTTGTGAAAGTACAATGGGGAACTTGTGCGTAAATACTTGAAAGCTGTTAATTGTTAAAAAAAAAAAAAGAATAATCAGCTGATGAATACCTCATTCCAAAAACACAAAGCTTCCCAAAGGTAAACAATAGACAAACTCAGAAAGTGTTAACATTTTAATCGATATGTCCCAGCCCCCATTAATCATAGTGAAAAATGCCAAAGTAGCTAGCACCAATCCATTTTTTTATAGCGAATACCAGTTTTACTAGAAATATCATACATTTTTACTATCACATGAGCAACAATAGCTAAAACTGAACCGAATAATCTAAACAATCAATGACCAAAATAAATTGAGTCATTAAATTTTGAAATAGATTAAAATCCAGAGTGGGAGAAATCTTCCAACGATAGTCATGCTGGAACTGAAACATGGAAAAAAAAAGGCTCTTGTAAAACAAGAACTGGAACTTATGCATAAATATTTGGAAGGTATAAATTCATTTTAAAAGTCAGCTAATAATTATGTCAACAAAAACCAGAGCTGCTTTAAGTAAATGCCATCAACATATGTGCAGTAACCCCCAATCAGTGTCTTAAAAGTAAACAATGGACTTGGGCAATAAAATGTTGTTCACGTTCAAATCGAGCATTATGTAAGTTATCAGACCCCTGCCCCCATTAGTCATACAGAGAAAAATGTCAATGCTTTTGAACGAACATGATAAAATGACTGTGGAGGTCTTGTAGAGAGTAGGGTTCCCCTGCTATATAGGACCAGAAAAGCATCCCTTGAAGTGAGCAATGTAAAATAGCTAATACTCGGCCATTTCTTGTAGCAAATTCCAGTTTCTCTAGAAATTAAGTATTATACAGTATATTAACAAGTTCCATACACATTTGCCTCTCTTTATACTTAGGTTATTACTCTCTTGCCTTCAAGTTTAGAATAAAATATGCCTAAACGGTAAGAAATCTACTACTTATAAGCAAATCCAGTTCTGACAAGATATTTAACTTTTACACTGTTGCCAATTGTTTTGTTGTGAATTTTTGTTAGTTGTGCCTTAGATAAAGTTTTGATAAGCCAAGCTGAATAATTCTTTATATCACAATGAAATATAAAGGTACAGTAAAGGTTTCATGACTGTTTGAGTTGAGTTTTAAACAGGAATGTTGTGCAATAGGTTAAATTAAGATATACAGTACCTCCATAATTTGATTTAATATACAGAATTTTAGGTAAAGTTGGAATATAGCCTCAATTTAAGTATCTACAGCATTGTAAGTCACATTAGGATGGGGTTGGTATCCTAGTCTTGCTAGGTAAGAATCCCACATCCTAGGTTAAGCTTAGTACAGATTCCTGTAATATTGAGAAGTGGTAAGGTAGGGAAAGGACGTAATTCTTGTTTAAACATATGAACCAGCCACATTTTTGGCTTTAAATCATAGGCCGCATTGTGGTTGCCTTAAATTTTATGTCTTGACTATGATTTCGGTTCTAGTGTATAACCTTGTACGCTAGATTATGGAAAGAATGTCGGGATGCATTGCTCTAACTTGATTTAATTTGCATTTTCTTGAGTCTCGCTAGGTGGGCGAGGAGTTCAGGCTAGCTAGATTAGGACCTGGTGCCTAGGGTAAAACATCCCTATTGTTCTCAATGTATCCATATATATGGTAGATTATATTTGCAATATTACACAATGAGCGAGGATTTTTTTATGTATAGATTATGACAAAATTTAGGATTGTCTCCCTTTTCCCGATTAGGGCATTACATTCAATATGTGCTCAACCCTATCCTAAAATCCCGAGTTTCCAACCGGGCCCTCCATAACCTGGGTGTTGACATGTTTACTTAAGCCTTACTGGGTGGTTTAGGCCTACCTAAAAGGTGTCATGCCTATTCTACTTTTTTCAAGGATCTAATATGCTATTATTATCTGTACAATAAACCAACCTGAGACAATTCGGTGCACACAATCGCTCAAGCTACCAAAATTCTCAAATTAAAAATATTGCACATGATTAGTAATATTTTACCTCCCATATATTTATTTGAACATTAGGAAGGAAAAAAATGTATTCTATCTATTATTAATAGTTGAGTGTCATATGATTAAAAGGCAAATATATGATACTTTAATTTCTAGCCAAATACTGTAGGCCTATATGAACCATATATTTTTCATACTCATTATCCTTTTCTGAACATGAATATTAGGGTAAACCACCAGCCCATGACTTTTCCCACATCACCCAGCCATACAATAACAATTATGGGGTACCTCAGGTAGAAACAGGTGTTCTTTGGGGGGAGGGACTGGTGTTAAGGGGGGAGGGACTGGGGTTAAGGGGGAAACTGGGATTTAGGGAGGAGCCGGCGTTTAGGGAGGAGCCGAGTTTAGGGGGGAACTGGGGTTTTAAATGGAACCAGAATTTAGGAGGGAAACTAGTGTTTTGGATGGGAAGACCAGGGTTTTGGGTTGGGAAACCCCTTGAACGAGTGATTTTCAATATCAATAATGGTCAGAAATGCACAATAAACAAATCCAGTAAGGAAAATATACGGCTCATGTTATTGGAGTGAAATGAAAGTAAGATTATTTATGATTCACATCATGTCCCACTAATGGTTTTTACTCTGATGTGGCTCACTTCACTAGCAAATAAACATTATTTCACTGCTCCTCTGTTCTTGCAACCGGTGGATGGATATGCTGTGCATGCACCTGTGAGTCACTTTTAAAGTATCATAACTGCCTATGATTTATACCACATCTCTCAGATGGCTCAGCTCATCCATGGCTAACTTCGCTCGCAAATAAACATTATCTCACTGCTCCTCTATCCTGCCTAGAGTACATGGATGAGCTGTGCACAGCAATCATGTGGGCCACTATTACGGTGATAATTTGTACGTTCACATGAGCAACAATAGTAATTTACTGAACGGAGACTGTTTTAATGCGGGTTTACACTGTCGAACAGTTCGTCAAACGCGATTTGACAGACAAGTGCAGTGATGTTCCAACGTGTGGACGAGGTATTTGGTTTTCGAACAGTTCGAAGAAAGTCTGTTCTCGTCTGACTTTAGTGGGCGGGGCTTCATTGTCCACAAATCTTATGCATTTGTGACTGACTCCGCCTCTTCGAGCCGTTTGTCAAGCAGGTTTAACAACCGGGTTCGACGTACCGTTCAACCGTGTAAATCCCGCTTATAACAATGACCGAAATAAATGAAATTACATGATATCAAGAAATATGATATTTTGATTATAAAATAAATTTTTGAATATACTTACCCGGTGAATATATAATAGCTGACGTCTCCGACGGCTCGACAGATTCCAAAAACTCGCGAGCGATCGCCATGAAGGTTGCGGGTGTGCCCACCAGCGCCGACTATCGGCCAGATACCGCATATACTTGTAAACAGCTCCAGTTCTTCTCAGTCCCCTAGGTCTCTATCGGGGAGGAAGGGAGGGCCTTTAATTTATATATTCACCGGGTAAGTATATTCAAAAATTTATTTTATAATCAAAATATCCTTTTTAAATATTAAACTTAGCCGGTGAATATATAATAGCTGATTCACACCCATGGTGGTGGGTAGAGACCAGTATTAATACAATAAAGGAGTATATGCTTAGAGTTTTTGACAGTTATATCATAACAAAACCCAAATAAATATAGGTACCTGGTAAGGAAGCTGACTCTGACGATTACTCTGCCTTGTTAGTCCGCTTTCCTCACGAAGCCCAGCCATCCTCTCAGGATGCTGAAAGACTCCCAGGAGCTGTTATATCCAGGGCGACAACCCATACAACAGGACCTCATCAAAACCCTTAATCTGGGCGCTCTCAAGAAATGACATTTGACCACCCGCCAAATCAAAAAGGATGCGAAAGGCTTCTTAGCCTTCCGTACAACCCAAAACAAGATTAAAAACATTTCAAGAGAAGATTAAAAGGATATTGGAATTAAGGGAATGTAGTGGTAGAACCCTCACCCACTACTGCACTCGCTGCAACGAATGGACCCAGTGTGTAGCAGTCCTCATAAAGAGTCTGGACGTCTTTTAAGTAAAATGAAGCGAACACCGACTTGCTCCTCCAAAAGGTCGCATCCATAACACTTCGTAGAGATGTTTTGCTTAAAGGCCACGGAAGTTGCTATCGCTCTTACTTCGTGCGTCTTGACCTTAAGCAAGCAACGATCTTTTTCACTTAAGTGAGAATGAGCCTCTCGGATTAAAAATCTAATAAAATACGATAAAGCATTTTTAGACATAGGCAATGAGGGCTTCTTAACTGAGCACCATAAGGCCTCAGATCCACCTCGTAAGGATCTGGTACGAGCTAAATAAAACTTAAGAGCTCTAACTGGGCACAGTACTCTTTCAAGCTCGTTGCCTACGATCTCTGATAGGCAAGGTATATCAAAAGATTTAGGCCAAGGACGAGAAGGCAGTTCATTTTTGGCCAAGAAACCAAGCTGAAGCGAACATGAGGCTTTATCTGTAGAAAAGCCGATGTTTTTACTAAAGGCATGGATCTCACTGACCCTTTTAGCCGAAGCCAAGCACACTAAGAAAAGCGTCTTGAGGGTGAGATCCTTCAGGGAGGCTGAATGTAATGGCTCAAACCTGTCGGACATTAGGAACCTTAGGACCACGTCTAAGTTCCATCCAGGAGTTGCCATACGACGCTCCTTAGAGGTCTCGAAGGACTTAAGGAGATCTTGGAGATCTTTATTATTGGACAGATCTAAGCCTCTATGTCTGAACACAGACGCCAACATGCTCCTGTAGCCCTTAATAGTGGGCGCTGAGAGGGAGCGAACATTTCTCAGATGCAGGAGAAAGTCTGCAATTTGGGCTACAGAGGTACTGGAAGAGGAAATGAATGATGACTTGCACCAGTCTCTAAAGACTTCCCACTTCGACTGGTAGACCTTGATGGTAGATGCTCTCCTAGCTCTCGCAATCGCTCTGGCTGCCTCCTTCGAAAATCCTCGAGATCTTGAGAGTCTTTCGATAGTCTGAAGGCAGTCAGACGAAGCGCGGGGAGGCTTTGATGAAGACTCCTTACGTGGGGCTGCCGTAAGAGATCCATCCTTAAAGGTAGACTCCTTGGAACGTCTACCAGCCATTGAAGTACCTCTGTGAACCACTCTCTCGCGGGCCAGAGTGGAGCAACCAATGTCAACCTGGTCCCTTCGTGAGAGGTGAACTTCTGCAGCACCTTGTTTAGGATCTTGAAAGGTGGAAAGGCATAAACGTCCAGGTGAGACCAGTCCAGCAGGAAAGCGTCTATGTGGGCTGCCTCTGGATCTGGAACTGGAAAGCAGTAAGTCGAGAGCCTCTTTGTCAGAGAAGTCGCAAAAAGATCTATGGTGGGTTGACCCCATGTCATCCATAGCTTCTCGCACACAGTCTTATGCAACGTCCACTCCATGGAGATGACTTGTCCTCTTCTGCTGAGGCCGTCCGCCAAGACATTCATTTTCCTTGCACAAATCTCGCCAAAGGAGAGATGTTACTTGCCTTAAATGGAGTTCCTTCTGATCCGTGGATCAAAGACCCGAGCATTCCAGACTGTCCAGTGGACCTCCCTAACCCAAATCCGCTGCATCTGAAAACAACACATGGTTTGGCTTCTTGATCGCAAGAGAAAGACCTTCTCGAAGTCTGATGTTGCTGTCCCACCAAGTCAGACATGTCTAGACTGAGTTGGAGATTGGGAAAGAGATACTCTCTAAGCCCTTCTCCTTGTTCCAATGGTTTAGGTGAAATTGGAGAGGGCATAGGTCGAGTCTCCCCAGAGAGATAAACTACTCCAGCGATGAAAGAGTTCCCACGAGGCTAGTTCAAACTCTTACAGAGCAACTGTTTTTCTCTTGCAAGTGAAGGACTTTTAACAGAGCTTGTTCCATTCTTGCGGGAGACGAAAAGGCCCGAAAAATCAGACACTGTATCTCCATTCCCAAATAAAGAATAGTCTGGGATGGGGTACTGTAAGTTACGACTTCTCTACGTTTACTGTGAGACCTAGCTCCTTGGTTAGGTCTAATGCCCATTAGAGGCTCTCCAGACAGCGATATAATGACGACGCCCTGATTAGCCAGTCGTCAAAATAAAGGGAGGCTCTGAATCCTCAAAAAATGTAGAAAGCTTGCTACATTTTGCAAGGGCCTTGTAAAAACAAGAGGAGCAGGAATGAGGTCGAAGTACAGTGCTCGACATTGGTACATTACTTTCCCGTCCACAAACCTCAGATGTTGTTGAAAGTTTGGATGAATCGGGATGTGGAAGTATGCATCCTGAAGGTCGAGAGAGACCATCCAGTCACCTTCCCTTAATGCTGCCAAGACAGATTTGGTAGTCTTCATCGTGAAGTTTGTCTTGACAATGAACACATTGAGCGCACTTACATCTTAAGTACTCCTGCAGTGAACGTGGCTGCCAGATCATTGGAGCCATCCCTGATAGCCTTGTTCCTGCAGAGAACGTGGCTGTCAGATCATTGGAGCCATCCCTGATAGCCTTGTTCATGCATGACATAATTGTACAGCAAAACTTCAAACGCTCGAAAAACTCCTAACAGGAGATGGTCTAGCTCTGAAGCCGACCATAAAATCTTGGAGCGTCTCATGGCCAGGCGACGGGGAGAGTCTGAGGCTTGAGAAGTCTCCCTGGGCAGAGGCAAGAACTTCCAAGCTGAGAACTTCTCCTGTGTCATACCAGACGCTCGCTCTATAAGCCAGTTTAAAAGGAGTGAAAGCAAAGGCTGTCTCCCCCAAACTCCTCCTGGTGATCAACCAGTCGCCTAGCAAAAGTAAAGCTCTCTTAGAAGAGCGAGAGAGCACTAGCTAAGAAAACAACGGCTTCGAAGTAGCTAGGCCTAGTGTAAACTCTGACGAAGGCGAACGAGGAGCAGCAGTTACAAAATGGTCCGGACAAAGATCCTTAAAAATCAGCATTATTTTTTTTAAAGTCCATAGAGGGCTGAGCAGCTTTAGGCTCCTCTCCGTCTGACAAAGTCCCCAAAGGAATATCAGTAGGAGGGGGATCAGCAACTTCCTCATCTGAAGGAACCTCGTCCGACAATTGCAGAGTCTCATGAAAAGGAGAGACCTGCCGCGGTGGCAATGCTTGACAGGCAAAGTCCACACGCAAAGGAGCAGCAGTAGCAGTCAAGGAAGCGACGTCAAGTCGCTGCTGAAAGGACTGACCAGCAACAACAACAGGAGTTGATGGACGCTCGACGTCAAGTCGAGACTGCCTTGACTGCCTAGACTGAGCAGTCAAAACAACCATTGACTGCGGTGCTTGACGCTCAACGTCAAAACAAGGCAACTGAGCTGGTTGGCGAACGTCCTGAACGTCAACACGAGACTGCGGCAGTGGCTGAACGTCAACACGAGGCTGCGGCAGCGGCTGAAAGTCAACACAGGACTGCAGCGAGTGAGGATCCAAGTCACGTGACTGACGTGACAAACTACCGACATCACGTTTCATAACGTCAAAAGGACGAGTAAATGCTCGTTTGGGCGGCTGACGGCCAGTGTCTCGTTTAGCGTAACGGCGACACGAAAGCGAAGGTTCATCGTGAACCTGCTCAACGTCATACTTCTCCATAAGGGAGGCAAGCTTAGTCTGCATGTCCTGCAGGACAACCCATTTAGGATCAACGGGAGTCGGAACGGGCCGAGACGACGGTAACCTCTGTGTTGGCAAAACATTGCCTTTACCGCGACCCTCGGACCCCGTGTTACGCTTGCGTTTAATAGGCGAACAGTCTTCCGACGACTGCAAAGGGTTAGAGCTGTCCCCATGGCTACAGCCAGGACGCTGGACCTGTCCTGAAGGGACTGACTTTCGCTTAAAGGGTCTAGAAACCTTGCGCCAAGGTTTCTTTTGCGAAAAGTCTTCGGATGACGAGGAGAAACTTCGTCTCTCCTGTCTTATGGCAAGGACGTGCTTGCCGAGCAACGTCTGATACCTTTGAGGGAACGTCTGTTCGTTGGTTTACACTCCTCACTCCCTTAGGTCCTACGACATTCCTTCTCCCTGGTGCATGGGAGCCTGAAAGAGGTCTCGGACTAGGCAAGTGACAAGCACGAACAAACGAACCCTCCGCAACACAGCACATGTTTTCTAGCACTCACTTCACTGATATCGTATTTTTCAATAATTTCACATTAGGCATGAATAAAACTGATATCTACCTGAAGCACGCAATTCTCCCTTACATCAAAAGGTTATAATTGCGAAATGAGTCGCATAATGTAAGCACATTAGTACAAAATGAAACACACATGCAAAAATCAAAAAAAAAAACATACATATATATCGAATAAAACGGAAATATATAAAGTTAAAAAGGGAGGAGACTAAACTCTAGTTCACTAAAGACTACGTTTTCAATCTCTCACCGTACAGTGCCTTGGGACGAGAATAAAAACTAAAAACGTTTTATCCTTTCTCCCCGTACAGAGACTGGGGACGAGAGTAAAAAACTGAATCGAGAACAACGTTACTCGCTCCCAAACTCCTTACTTGGGACGAGAATAAAGATCGGATCGTTCTCTCTTTCTCTCTCTCTCTCTCTCTCTCTCTTGTCACACACAAGAGAATTGCCCACTCACCCTTCGTCAATAAACAGGTTATTTGACCAAAGGAAAAAAACTGAAAGGACTAAGAAATTGAAAATTAACAAGTTCCTTTAAATTAGTATTTAAAACACTTCAGTTTGAAAGAAAAATGAACAAAACGTCAAAATCGATTTACTCTTTCTGCAAAGTGAAACCGTGATTCTCTCTTTCTCTATCGTAACGATAGAGCGCAAACTGCGTAGCATAAATAAACCAAACGTTAGTTCATCTTTGAAAAAACAGCACGAAGACTATTCAAAGAATATCTTTCTTAAAATATTTTCTGAAAAATATTCATTTCATAACTCTTACAGAGCAAATGATTTAAACTTAACGAAAATGATATTTTGATTATAAAATAAATTTTTGAATATACATACCCGGTGAATATATAATAGCTGACGTCTCCGACGGCTCGACAGAATTCAAAAACTCGCGAGCGATCGCCATGAAGGTAGCGGGTGTGCCCACCAGCGGCAACTATCGGCCAGATACCGCATATACATGTAAACAGCTCCAGTTCTTCTCATCCCGCTGTCTCTCTATCGGGGAGGAAGGGGGGGCCTTTAATTTATATATTCACCGGGTAAGTATATTCAAAAATTTATTTTATAATCAAAATGATATTTTAATTATAAAATAAATTTTTGAATATACTTACCCGGTGAATATATAATAGCTGACGCTCCGGCGGCTCGACA
Organism: Palaemon carinicauda; assembly: GCF_036898095.1. Taxonomy (NCBI): domain Eukaryota; kingdom Metazoa; phylum Arthropoda; class Malacostraca; order Decapoda; family Palaemonidae; genus Palaemon; species Palaemon carinicauda. The sequence continues at coordinate 140,976,467 of NC_090736.1, read as the reverse complement.
GAAAAACACAAAAACTCGCGAGCGATCGCTATGAAGGTTGCGGGTGTGCCCACCAGCGCCAACTATTGGCCAGATACCGCATATACATGTAAACAGCTCCAATTCTTCTCATCCCGCTGGGTCTCTATCGGGGAGGAAGGGGGGGCCTTTAATTTATATATTCACCGGGTAAGTATATTCAAAAATTTATTTTATAATTAAAATATAATTTTTAAATATTAGCTGATTCACACCCATGGTGGTGGGTAGAGACCAGAAATAATTAAGTTTACAGCGTATATGCTTAGAGTTTTTGACAGTTATATCATAACAAAACCCAAATATATATAGGTACCTGGTAAGGAAGTTGACTTAGACGATTACTCTGCCTTGTTAGTCTGTCTTCCTCACGAAGCCCAGCGATCCTCTTAGGATGCTGAAAGACTCCCAGGAGCTGAAGTATCAAGGGCTGCAACCCATACAACAGGACCTCATCAAACCCCTAATCTGGGCGCTCTCAAGAAATGACATTTGACCACCCGCCAAATCAACCAGGATGCGAAAGGCATCTTAGCCTTCCGTACAACCCAAAAACAAGATTAAAAACATTTCAAGAGACAGATTAAAAGGATATTGGAATTAAGGTAATGTAGTGGTAGAACCCTCACCCACTACTGCACTCGCTGCAACGAATGGACCCAGTGTGTAGCAGTCCTCGTAAAGAGTCTGGACATCTTTTAAGTAAAATGACGCGAATACCGACTTGCTTCTCCAAACGGTCGCGTCCATAATACTTTGCAGAGATCTATTTTGCTTAAAGGCCACGGAAGTTGCTATAGCTCTTACTTCGTGCGTCTTAACCTTAAGCAAGCGTCGGTCTTTTTCATTCAAGTGAGAATGAGCCTCTTGTATTAAAAATCTGATAAAATATGACAAAGCCTTCTTTGACATAGGCAATGATGGTTTCTTAACTGAGCACCATAATGCCTCGGATCCACCTCGTAAGGACTTAGTACGAGCTAAGTAGAACTTAAGAGCTCTAACTGGACACAGCACTCTTTCAAGTTCGTTGCCTACGATCTCTGACAGGCAAGGTATATCAAAGGACTTAGGCCAAGGACGAGAAGGCAGTACATTTTTGGCCAGGAAACCAAGTTGAAGTGAACATGTGGCTTTTTCTGTAGAAAAGCCGATGTTCTTACTGAAGGCATGAATTTCACTGACCCTTTTAGCCGAAGCCAAGCACAATAGGAAAAGCGTCTTGAGGGTGAGATCCTTCAGGTAGGCTGAATGTAATGGCTCAAACCTGTCTGACATGAGGAACCTTAGGACCACGTCTAAGTTCCATCCAGGAGTTGCCAAACGACGTTCCTTAGAGGTCTCGAAAGACTTAAGGAGATCTTGGAGATCTTTATTGTTGGAAAGATCTAAGCCTCTATGACGAAAGACCGAAGCCAACATGCTCCTGTAGCCCTTAATCGTGGGAGCTGAGAGGGAGCGAACATTTCTCAGATGTAAAAGAAAATCTGCGATTTGGGCTACAGAGGAACTGGAAGAGGACACAGATGCTGACTTGCACCAGTCTCGAAAGACTTCCCACTTCGACTGGTATACTCTGATGGTAGAAGCTCTCCTAGCTCTCGCAATCGCACTGGCTGCCTCCTTCGAAAAGCCTCGAGCTCTTGAGAGTCTCTCGATAGTCTGAAGGCAGTCAGACGAAGCGCGGGGAGGCTTTGATGAACATTCTTTACGTGGGGCTGACGTAAGAGATCTACCCTTAGAGGAAGACTTCTTGGAATGTCTACCAGCCATTGAAGTACCTCGGTGAACCACTCTCTCGCGGGCCAGAGGGGAGCAACCAACGTCAACCTTATCCCTTCGTGAGAGGCGAACTTCTGCAGTACCTTGTTGACTATCTTGAATGGTGGGAATGCATATAAGTCCAGATGAGACCAATCCAGTAGAAACGCGTCTATGTGGATTGCTTCTGGATCTGGGACTGGTGAGCAATAGATTGGTAACCTTTTGGTCAACGAGGTGGCAAAGAGGTCTATGGTGGGTTGACCCCAAGTCGCCCAAAGACTCTTGCACACGTCCTTGTGGAGGGTCCATTCCGTGGGTATCACCTCACCCCTCCGACTGAGACAGTCTGCCAAGACGTTCAAGTCCCCCTGGATGAATCTCGTCAACAGGGAGATGCCTCGATTTCTTGACCATATGAGAAGGTCCCTTGCGATCTCGTACAGCGTGAGGGAGTGTGTGCCTCCTTGCTTGGAGATGTACGCCAAAGCTGTGGTGTTGTCTGAGTTGACCTCTACAACTTTGTTTCGAAGAAAGCTTTCGAATTTCATCAAGGCCAAGTGGACTGCTAATAGCTCCTTGCCGTTGATGTGCATGCTCTTCTGACTTGAGGTCCACAGACCCGAGCATTCCCGACCGTCCAGGGTCGCACCCCAACCCAAATCCGACGCGTCTGAGAACAACACGTGGTTTGGGTTCTTGACTGCTAGGGATAGTCCCTCTCTCAGACTGATATTGCTGTCCCACCATTTCAGGCATGCCTTTACTGGTTCGGAGACTGGGATTGATACTGTCTCTAACGTCTTGTCCTTGTTCCAGTGAGAGGCTAGATTGAACTGGAGAGGCCGAAGGTGTAGTCTCCCTAGCGAGACAAACTGCTCCAGGGATGAGAGAGTCCCTACGAGACTCATCCAACTCCTGACTGAACAACGTTCTCTTTTCAGCATTAGTTGGACTTTGAGCAGGGCTTGATCTATTCGGGTGGCAGACTGAAAAGCCCGAAAAACTGGACTGCAAATCTCCATCCCCAAATATAGAATAGTCTGGGATGGGATCAGTTGGGACTTTTCTAGGTTGACCAAAAGTCCCAACTCCTTGGCCAGACCCAACGTCCAATGTAGATCCTGCAGACAGCGATGACTGGACGATGCTCTGAGAAGCCAGTCGTCCAAGTACAGGGAGGCTCGGATTCCCGATAGATGGAGGAATTTTGCCACATTCCTCATGAGCCTCGTAAACACGAGAGGAGCAGGACTGAGGCAAAAGCACAGGGCTCGAAACTGGTACACCACATTCCTGTAAACAAACCTCAGAAACGGTTGGGAATCCGGGTGTATAGGAATGTGGAAGTATGCATCCTGAAGGTCGAGAGAGACCATCCAGTCGCCTTCCATTAATGCTGTCAAGACAGCTTGGTAGACTTCATCGTGAAGCTTGTCTTGACAATGAACACATTGAGCGCACTTGCCTCTTACGTACTCCTGCAGTGAACGTGGCTGCCAGATCATTGGAGCCATCCCTGATAGTCTTGTTCCTGCAGAGAACGTGGCTGTCAGATCATTGGCGCCATCCCTGATAGCCTTGTTTATGCATGACATAATTGTACAGCAAGCAAAACTTCAAACGCTCGAAAAAACTCCTAACAGGAGATGGTCTAGCTCTGAAGCCGACCATAAAATCTTGGAGCGTCTCATGGCCAGGCGCCAGGGAGAGTCTATGAGGTTTGAGAAGTCTATCTGGGCAGAGGCAGGAACTCCCAAGCCGAGAACTTCTCCCGTGTCATACCAGACGCTCGCTCTATAAGCCAGTTTAAAAGGAGGGAAAGCAAAGGCTGTCTCCCCCAAACTCCTCCTGGTGTTCAACCAGTCGCCTAGCAAACGTAAAGCTCTCTTAGAAGAGCGAGAGAGCACTAGCTTAGAAAACAACGGCTTCGAAGTAGCTAGGCCTAGTGTAAACTCTGACGTTTAGGCGAACGAGGAGCAGCAGTTACAAAATGATCCGGACAAAGATCCTTAAAAATCAGCATGATTTATTTAAACTCCATATAGGGCTGAGCAGCTTTAGGCTCCTCTCCGTCTGACAGAGTCCACAAGGGAATATCAGTAGGAGGGGAATCAGCAACTTCCTCATCTGAAGGAACCTCGTCCGACAATTGCCGAGTCTCAAGCAAGGGAGAGACCTGCTGTGGTGGCAATGCTTGACAAGCAGAGTCCACACGCAAAGGAGCATCAGTAGCAGTCAAGGACGATACATCATGTAACTGCTTAAAGGACTGACCAGCAACAACAACAGGTGCGGGAGGACGCTCGACGTCAAGTCGAGACTGCCTTGACTGCCGACTGCCTTGACTGCCTAGACTGAGCAGTCAAAACAACTTTTGACTGCGGTGCTTGACGCTGAACGTCAAAACAAGTCAACTTCGCTGGTTGGCGAACGTCTTGAACGTCAACAAGAGCAAGCGGCAGCGGCTGAACGTCCACAAGCGGCTGAAAGTCAACACGGGACTGCATCGAGTGAGGCTCTACAAAACGTGATTGACGTGACTTTGTTGAACCTGCTCAGCAGAATAGTCCTCCATAAGAGAGGCAAGCTTATTCTGCATGTCTTGCAGTACAACCCATTTAGGATCAACGTGAATGGGTGCGGTAAGAGACGAGGGTAACGTCTGTGACTGCAAAACCTTGCCTACACTAAGACTCTCTGAGCCTGTGTTATACTTCTGTTTAGGCGTCGAGCAGACTTCCGATGACTGCACAGGGTCAGAGCTGTCCCAATGGCTACAACCAGGACGCTGGACCTGTCCTGAAGGGACTGACTTTCGCTTTAAGGGTCTCGAAACCTTGCTCCACGGTTTCTTACGCGATAAGCCTTCGGATGACGAGGAGAAAACCGTCTCGCTCGTCTTATGGTAGGGGCGGTCTTGACGAGACACGCCTAAAACCATAGAGGGAACGTCTGTTCGTTGGTTAAAGCCTCTCGAACCCATAAGTCCTACGACATTACTTCTCCCTGGGGCATGGGAGCTTGCAAGAGGTCTCGGACTAGGCGAACGACAGGCACGAACAGACGAACCCTCTGTCGCAACACTGATAACACTTTGCGCAATTATCACTTTATCACTACAATTTTCTGTTTTTGCACTTACTTCACTGAAATCGAATTTTTCAATAATTTCACATTAGGCATGAATAAAAACTGATTTCTACCTGAAGCACGCAATTCTCCCCTACCTCAAAAGGTTATAATTGCGAAATACGTCGTATAATGTAAGCACATTAATACAAGCAAAAAAAAAAAAAAAAACAGTAAACATATATATCGAATAAAACGGAAATATATAAAGATAAAAGGATCATTGACTGGGGAGGAGACTAAACACTAGTTCATTAAAAACTACGTTTTCAATCTCTCACCGTACAGTGCCTAGGGACGAGAATAAAAACTAAAAAAGTTTTATCCTTTCTCCCCGTACAGAGACTTGGGACGAGAGTAAAAAACTGACTCGAGAACAACGTTACTCGCTTCGGACGAGAATAAAGATCGGAACGTTCTCTCTTCCTCTCTCTCTCTCCCTCTCCCTCTCCCTCTCCCTCTCCCTCTCCCTCTCTCTCTCTCTCTCTCTCTCTCTCTCTCTCTCTCTCTCTCTCTCTCTTGATTTCACACAGAAGAGAAAAGCCCACTTACCCTTCGTCAATAAACAGGTTATTTGACCAAAGGAAAAAACTGAAAGGACTAAGAAATTGAAAATTAACCAGTTCCTTTAAATTAGTATTTAAAACATTTCAGTTTGAAAGAAGAATGAACAAAACGTCAGAATCGATTTACTCTTTCTGCAAAGAGAAACCGTGATTCTCTCTTTCTCTATCGTAACGATAGAGCGCAAACTGCGTAGCATAAATAAACCAAACGTTAGTTCATCTTTGAAACAGCACGAAGACTATTCAAAGAAAATCTTTCATAAAATATCTACTAAAAAATATTCATTTAATAAGTTTTAAATCATTTGCTCTGTAAGAGTTATTAACGAAAATAAAAGTTGAAAGGGCTCAACGTTGTTTAACTTCGGTTTCCAAGTTAGGACCGCCTACTCTCAGATTAGGGGAGGAATAGGTAAGGCCGCATATAAACAAATCATTAAAATTTATCTTGATGTTTATTATAAATGGAAACTAATCGAAGAGGCCTAATAAAGGCGGGTGAGATATAAAATATATAGAGGAAAATCTATAATTAACAACAACAATTTATAACGTGATAAGATATTGCTAAAAGCCTAAAACACACTTCCGTACTAAGGGAGGGGTCGGCCATTTTGAAAAGTCCAAAAAACAATCCAAAGTCATCAACAATTAAATCTATCCAAAAAGAGTTCAAGAGTTTAAGTTGAAGATAAAACACCTACACTGCGAAAGCTCAAACCAAAAGGAAGTACTTCACCAAGACTGTTGAAAAACTCCAGGTTAACAGCGAGTAATGGTACGTCTTGTCGATCAGACCGACAGAGAAGAATTGGAGCTGTTTACATGTATATGCGGTATCTGGCCGATAGTTGGCGCTGGTGGGCACACCCGCAACCTTCATAGCGATCGCTCGCGAGTTTTTGTGTTTTTCTGTCGAGCCGCCGGAGCGTCAGCTATTATATATTCACCGGCTAAGTTAAATATTTAAAAATATCATTTTTAAATATTAAACTTAGCCGGTGAATATATAATAGCTGATTCACACCCATGGTGGTGGGTAGAGACCAGTATTAATACAGTTTACGGCGTATATGCTTAGAGTTTTTGACAGTTATATCATAACAAAACCCAAATAAATATAGGTACCTGGTAAGGAAGCTGACTCTAACGATTACTCTGCCTTGTTAGTCCGCTTTCCTCACGAAGCCCAGCCATCCTCTTAGGATGCTGAAAGACTCCCAGGAGCTGAAGTATCTAGGGCGACAACCCATACAACAGGACCTCATCAAAACCCTTAATCTGGGCGCTCTCAAGAAATGACATTTGACCACCCGCCAAATCAAAAAGGATGCGAAAGGCTTCTTAGCCTTCCGTACAACCCAATTAAAAACATTTCAAGAGAAGATTAAAAGGATATTGGAATTAAGGGAATGTAGTGGTAGAACCCTTACCCACTACTGCACTCGCTGCAACGAATGGACCCAGTGTGTAGCAGTCCTCATAAAGAGTCTGGACATCTTTTAAGTAAAATGACGCGAATACCGACTTGCTTCTCCAAACGGTCGCGTCCATAATACTTTGCAGAGATCTGTTTTGCTTAAAGGCCACAGAAGTTGCTATAGCTCTTACTTCGTGCGTCTTGACCTTAAGCAAGCAACGATCTTTTTCACTCAAGTGAGAATGAGCCTCTCGGATTAAAAATCTAATAAAATATGACAAAGCAATCTTTGACATAGGCAATGAAGGCTTCTTAACTGAGCACCACAAAGCCTCAGATCCACCTCGTAAGGATTTAGTCCGAGCTAAATAAAACTTCAGAGCTCTAACTGGACACAGCACTCTTTCAAGCTCGTTGCCTACGATCTCTGACAGGCAAGATATATCAAATGACTTAGGCCAAGGACGAGAAGGCAGTTCATTTTTGGCCAAGAAAAACAAGCTGAAGTGAACATGTGGCTTTATCTGTAGAAAAGCCGATGTTCCTACTGAAGGCATGGATCTCAATGACCCTTTTAGTCGAAGCCAAGCACACTAAGAAAAGCGTCTTGAGGGTGAGATCCTTCAGGGAGGCTGAATGTAATGGCTCAAACCTGTCGGACATTAGGAACCTTAGGACCACGTCTAAGTTCCATCCAGGAGTTGCCATACGACGCTCCTTAGAGGTCTCGAAGGACTTAAGGAGATCTTGGAGATCTTTATTATTGGACAGATCTAAGCCTCTATGTCTGAACACAGACGCCAACATGCTCCTGTAGCCCTTAATAGTGAGAGGGAGCGAACATTTCTCAGATGTAGGAGAAAGTCTGCAATTTGGGCTACGGAGGTACTGGAAGAGGAAATGGATGATGACTTGCACCAGTCTCTAAAGACTTCCCACTTCGACTGATAGACCTTGATGGTAGATGCTCTCCTAGCTCTCGCAATCGTTCTGGCTGCCCCCTTCGAAAATCCTCTAGCTCTTGAGAGTCTTTCGATAGTCTGAAGGCAGTCAGACGAAGTGCGGGGAGGCTTTGATGAAGACTCCTTACGTGGCTGCCGTAAGAGATCCATCCTTAAAGGTAGACTCCTTGGAACGTCTACCAGCCATTGAAGTACCTCTGTGAACCATTCTCTCGCGGGCCAGAGTGGAGCAACCAATGTCAACCTGGTCCCTTCGTGAGAGGTGAACTCCTGCAGCACCTTGTCTAGGATCCTGAAAGGTGGAAAGGCATAAACGTCCAGGTGAGACCAGTCCAGCAGGAAAGCGTCTATGTGAGCTGCCTCTAGATCTGGAACTGGAAAGCAGTAAGTCGAGAGCCTCTTAGAGAGAGTAGCAAAAAGATCTATGGTGGGTAGACCCCATGTCATCCATAGCTTCTCGCACACAGTCTTATGCAACGTCCACTCCATGGAGAAGACTTGTCCTCTTCTGCTGAGGCCGTCCGCCAAGATATTCATTTCTGCACAAACCTCGCCAAAGGAGAGATGTTACTGCCTTAAAAGGAGTTCCTTCTGATCCGTGGATCAAAGAACCGAGCCTTCCAGACTGTCCAGTGGACCTCCCTAACCCAAATCCGCTGCATCTGAAAACAACACATGGTTTGGCTTCTTGATCGCAAGAGAAAGACCTTCTCGAAGTCTGATGTTGCTGTCCCACCAAGTCAGACATGTCTAGACTGAGTTGGAGATTGGGAAAGAGATACTCTCTAAGCCCTTCTCCTTGTTCCAATGTTTAGGTGAAATAGGAAAGGGCATAGGTTGAGTCTCCCCAGAGAGATAAACTACTCCAGCGATGAAAGAGTTCCCACGAGGCTAGTACAAACTCTTACAGAGCAACTGTTTTTCTCTTGCAAGTGAAGGACTTTTAACAGAGCTTGTTCCATTCTTGCGGGAGACGAAAAGGGTCGAAAAATCAGACACTGTATCTCCATTCCCAAAAAAAGAATAGTCTGGGATGGGATACTGTAAGTTACGACTTCTCTACGTTCACTATGAGACCTAGCTCCTTGGTTAGGTCTAATGTCCATTAGAGGCTCTCCAGACAGCGATATAATGACGAACGCCCTGATTAGCCAGTCGTCAAAATAAAGGGAGGCTCTGAATCCTCAAAAAATGTAGAAAGCTGGCTACATTTTGCAAGGGCCTTGTAAAAACAAGAGGAGCAGGAATGAGGTCGGAGTACAGTGCTCGACAGTGGTACATTACTTTCCCGTCCACAAACCTCAGATGTAGTCGAAAGTTTGGATGAATCGGGATGTGGAAGTATGCATCCTGAAGGTCGAGAGAGACCATCCAGTCGCCTTCCATTAATGCTGTCAAGACAGCTTGGTAGACTTCATCGTGAAGTTTGTCTTGACAATGAACACATTGAGCGCACTTGCATCTTCCGTACTCCTGCAGTGAACGTGGCTGCCAGATCATTGGAGCCATCCCTGATAGTCTTGTTCCTGCAGAGAACGTGGCTGTCAGATCATTGGAGCCATCCCTGATAGCCTTGTTTATGCATGACATAATTGTACAGCAAAACTTCAAACGCTCGAAAAAAAAACCTCCTAACAGGAGATGGTCTAGCTCTGAAGCTGACCATAAAATCTTGGAGCGTCTCATGGCCAGGCGCCAGGGAGAGTCTATGAGGCTTGAGAAGTCTATCTGGGCAGAGGCAGGAACTCCCAAGCCGAGAACTTCTCCTGTGTCATACCAGACGCTCGCTCTATAAGCCAGTTTAAAAGGAGGGAAAGCAAAGGCTGTCTCCCCCAAACTCCTCCTGGTGATCAACCAGTCGCCTAGCAAAAGTAAAGCTCTCTTAGAAGAGCGAGAGAGCACTAGCTTAGAAAACAACGGCTTCAAAGTAGCTAGGCCACTAGCTTAGAAAACAACGGCTTCGAAGTAGCTAGGCCTAGTGTAAACTCTGACGTTTAGGCGAACGAGGAGCAGCAGTTACAAAATGGTCCAGACAAAGATCCTTAAAAATCAGCATGATTTATTTAAAGTCCATAGAGGGCTGAGCAGCTTTAGGCTCCTCTCCGTCTGACAGAGTCCCCAAGGGAATATCAGTAGGAGGGGGATCAGCAACTTCCTCATCTGAAGGAACCTCGTCCGACAATTGCCGAGTCTCAAGCAAGGGAGAGACCTGCCGTGGTGGTAATGCTTGACAAGCAGAGTCCACACGCAAAGGAGCATCAGTAGCAGTCAAGGACGCTACGTCATGTAACTGCTTAAAGGACTGACCAGCAACAACAACAGGTGCGGGAGGACGCTCGACGTCAAGTCGAGACTGCCTTGACTGCCTAGATAGAGCAGTTAAAACAACTCTTGACTGCGGTGCTCGACGTTCAACGTCAAAACAAGGCAACTGAGCTGGTTGGCGAGCGTCCTGAATGTCAACACGAGACTGCGGCAGCGGCTGAACGTCAACACGAGGCTGCGGTAGCGGCTGAAAGTCAACACGGGACTGCAGCGAGTAAGGATCCAAGTCACGTGACTGACGTGACAAACTCACGACATCACGTTTCATAACGTCAAACGGACGAGTAAATGCTCATTTGGGCGGCTGACGGCCAGAGTCTCGTTTAGTGTAACGGCGACTCGAAAGCGAAGGTTCATCGTGAACCTGCTCAACGTCATACTTCTCCATAAGGGAGGCAAGCTTAGACTGCATGTCCTGCAGGACAACCCATTTAGGATCAACAGGAGTCGGGACGGGCCGAGACGACGGTAACATCTGTGTTGGCAAAACATGACAAATTCGAAGATAATTTGTATTTTTCCTAACCATACAAACCTTAGCTATTTACAAAGGGTATTACTTTTTAGCGTAGCTGAAATGGCGAGCCATTAGAATTTAACGAGGGTGTATTACCCCCGCGCTAGTTAGCGGGGGGGTAGGGGAGTGGTAGCTAGCTACCCCTCCTCTCCCTCACACACAGGTGAATACTCACTTTCACTTAGAGGTAGGACTTGTCTTGGGGGACAGGGCTGGCGGGCAAATATGTGTAAATAGCTAAGGTTTGTATGGTTAGGAAAAATACAAATTATCTTCGAATTTGTCATTTGTTCCGTAACCGAAATACAAACCACGCTATTTACAAAGGGTGACTTATCCCTTAGGAAGGGTGCAAAGTCCCCAGCCATACTGGCTTTGGCTTTACCCGGGGACTCAGAATCCGAGTGAGTCACACTCGAGAAAAGGAGTCCCTGCACCTCACAAGTTCCTTGCTCCGCAAGGAACCATGTGGCCTACGTAAGCTTGTGTGTGAAAGAAGAAGTGTGACCCGTCCTAGGCAGTTGACCTGGAGTTCCAGAAGGAACTCTGGGTTAGGACGTTCCCAATACCACCTCGTCAGGGTATGGGGGACGCGACAGTATTGACTCAATACTCGGAACACAAGGAAGCATGGTTTACCTGCAGAGGTTCGAGGTCAGCTATGCAGAGACCAGGATGCTGCTTCCCCGTAGAGGGGATGATGAAGAAAGAAGAAAGGGCCAGACATACTTCTTTCGTTCATGCAGACTAAAACCTGATAACAATGCCCTCAACCTTCTGCTACCTGTCCAAAAAGGAGCCTGAGGTTAGACCAGCTGTTGTGTAGCCACCACAGAGCGATAGAAAACGTATCGAGACTCCTGTGGGTCACGCCCTGCAGGAAGCGGGCTGTGAAGGTCATCAGACGCTTCCAGACTCCAGCTTGTAGCACCTGCGTCACAGAGTAGTATTACTCGAAGGCGAGGGACGTTGCGATGTATCCAACATCGTGCTGTAGGGCGACGTGACGGGGGAGGTTCTGAAGACAGGTCGAGATGAATGTCCTTGAGTCCGGGCTGAAGAGGTATACTGGTGACTCTCCCCCCATGTCCTCCTTGTGTTCCCAAATCGGCTGCAACTGAGGACAAACTGCAGCTGTTCCCAGCGCTAACCTCTCGATTCCTTACTGGCAAGAAAGAGAAGGTCTTGGGACATCAGACACAGAATGGAGACTCGAAATCTTGAATGAATCGGACCGAAGGGCCGGGACCCTCAGATTCCGAGTCTAGCCAACAACTCAGGAGCGAGCCTGAATGTTGCCTTCCCCTCTTCCTTAGAAAGGGGGAAGTAGTAAGAGACCAAGAAGATTGCTTACACACTGGCCGTGGCCAGAGTGAGCAGAAGACCCAAGGCGGAATACAATCCGAGGCCTGTCGTAAAAGGGTCTTGAGAAGATCTCTTAAAGGACTAAAAGTCCGAGCCATGCTCCAAGTTGGAGGTCTTCCTCCGACTAGGGCAGGGACGATCCTAGCTTCGCATGAGCGAGGATAGATCCAGCGGGCAGGAAAAAGTTATTCCTTTAAGCCTGAAGGTCAGGGAAAGGCTGAGCGACAGGCTTCATTGCCGAGAGCGGAAAGGAGTTTCCTCCCGCCGAAAGGCAATAAGACCGTTATTGCTGGAGAAGAGGCCTCAAGGGAAGAGGTATATCTCCCACGGCACCAACCACCTTAGACTCTTCACTTTGCCTGGGAGACCCCTGTGGATGACTATCGCAGATGACGCGACCTCCGTACCGCGACTGTAGCGGGTTGTCTCTTCTTGAGAAGGAAGCGTAGTGTCTCCAGGCATGAAGCCGAAGCGACGCCCCGGTTTGGGAGAGATGTCGCAGTGTGGTTGCTTGAGTAGTCTGCGCCGTGGGAGAAGCTCTCCTGGGAGTTCCGTCAGGGGAAGCAGACGGTCCAGAAACCGTTCTGCGCATAGTCCCAGTGGAGCTCTCCCATTGAAAGGTTAACAGACAACCTGGTCTTGTTGAGACCCATTGTCCGCAGACAAAAAGGAGTTGTCTCACCATCACCGGAATGCATCTTGCCAGAGTCTCGGGGTCTGTGACTGGGGGGAAGACTAGCGGAAGTTTGAGGTTCCAAGCTGTCGCGATCAGGTCCCCCAGACCAGCACTTGCTGGTTACCCAAGGTCAAAGACCCCTAGGTACACTCTATGAGGCTCTGCTCGGATAGTCTGGGAGAAACATTCCCCTGCCTGGAATGAGAGAGCCGATGGTGGTATTGAGAGAATCTCAATCATCCCGATATCTCTACTGCAAGATGTGAAGGTGTGAAAAAGCGTCCCCTGCTGGTTAGAATGAAGTCGACGCGCAACGGGGCGACTCGGCAGGAGCTGTAGGATCTGAAGAGGGGCCAGACTAAGGCCCCTAAGCCTGCCTGAATGATGGAGAGGTATCCTTCAGGTCTAGACCATAGGCCTGGACCGGAACATGCCCCCCCTTTCCTTTGAGTCCGAGAACCGCATCAAGAATGTGGGGAAAGGACGAGAATATCCACTACCATCAAGAGGCTCCATAGGTCAACACCCATTGCAGGTCTAATAGTTCCGCTGGTCCCATAGGACCAGGGAGTCCGGTTAAACATTGCCTGAAGCCACCGGAACTTGGATCGCCCCACATGGAACTTATCCTGAGGCGACCGTTCGGACTATAGACGGGTCAATGAGGAAAGAAGAACTAGGAAACGTTCCAAGGTAGGGCTGAAAACTCTGCTTGACTGAGAACAGGTACTGCGACTCTCCTCAGTCTTGCCACAGTCAACCGAAAGGAAGGCTCGGAGGATGTGGTAACAGAATCTGGTGTCTCCAGGTAGTCACCCATCCAAGTACCGACGTTGCTTAACCTCGCTGGACGAACGAGAAGCGGGGTTTCCAGTGTGGTAAGGCGGTTGACTCAATATCATGGCCAGATACTCCAGATGTTGAGGCAGAGGAAGAGAAGGCTCCAAGCAAAATACCATGAGCCCACACTCATGGTAAGCATCCGGAAGCTTGTCCCGGCGCTGAAGAAGGTCGAAACCCGAGCCTACTGGAGTTGACCAGCCCTCCAAACAGCAGAGGAGGCAGAAGCCTGCACCTGAGCGGCCAAGAGGAAGGCAGGGAGAGTTCTCTGGGGAAACAAACCTGCTATGCCACGGCGGGATAGTCACACTGCAACATAAGCAGGAATACTTGCAGTCTAGGCTGAATTCGACGAGCACCCTGGAAGATGGATGGAATGGAAACTGAAAGTACCCGTCCTTCCGATCCAGGGTTTAGGGAGCCCTGTCGCCTCGTTACCAGTCTGATCGATTCTGCTGGTCTACGCTGGCCGAAGTTTGTTCGACAAACTTGATCAGGGCTGAGAGGTCGACTATGGACATCCCCTCTCAGATCCTTCCTTACAAGAAAGGATCGACTGAGGGGGCTGGGGGTGAAGCCGTCGATGATCCTAAGGAAGACCTTCGCCTAAGGTATGGATCATTCTGCCCAACCGGGCAACTCTGCTGACGCTATGGCATAGAGGTTCAGAGACACCGAATTCGCTGACAGAGACGGCAGGCGCGATATCCTTGGCTACTCACAGAGATTGTGCGGGAATGGGCATCGGGAAGCTGTCATTCGGATGAGTAACCTTAAGCATCCTCCCAGCGAAAAACCTGCAATCCTAGAGTTCGTGAACTCCTTTTAGGACTATGCCCCCCCCGGGGGAGTCTCCCGTGCCATCTGTTCCTAATAGGAGGAAACTGCAATTGGACACCTTGTCCCAGTTGTCGTAGCTGATAACTTAGGCCGACGTGGTTGAAAGAAAAGGGCGCTGGAGCCCTGCAGAGTCTGGAAGAAAGCGCCTTGGAGGAGTGAAACCGGAAGTCGATTTACTCCGCACAGCAGCTGTCTAAGTCTCTGTCCTTGGGCACAAACAAACTCTTCTCAAGGATGGAAGGGTGTCTGAGGTCGTCGACCTCCACAGATGAGACACCCGAAGGAAGCCCTCAGTCAGCGCGTCCAGATGGTACAACATCGAGCTTGTCCGCAAGTTAGATACTTAACGACGAACGGCCAAGGTGCCTGAGCTCGAGTGGAGGAAAGTAACCCTTGATCTTCCTGTAGCTTCCTTGAACCAAACCTCGGGCCGTAACCGAGGAGGGAAAGAACCTGGTAAGCTCCCAGAGGAAGAGGTAAGCAGTCACCCCTTGTCCGATGGAGAAATCTCGAACGGAAAGTCCCCCCGCCAAAAATCCTTCCAGGGAATGACGGGGAAGGGCTAACCCAGGTTCAGGAATAGAGGAGTGTTGCTCAGATCTCCCTTAAGTTTCTCCTATTCTTGCAAGTGCCATGCTCTGTGTTTACGGGGTGAGGCATTGTTCTGGAAATACGCTCCAGAAGAACTCGCCAGGCTGGTCATGCTGCGAAAACCCCATTGGGAATCGTGGTCGCAATTGCCCTGGAGCTCGCGCGACGGGAATTCCTGGTGGTCGGCGAGCGATAACCCATGGACGAGCAATGGATACTGCAAGAAATAAGCCGACATTTGTGCGAAGAAACACTGTAGGTTCGCGCGACGGAACACCATCCGTCTGCGCGATGGAAAAAAACCGTTGGTTCGCGCGTGGGCGAACATTAGAGAGCATGAGCGTAGACGTGCAGGCGAAATGTCGCGCGGTTGCACAGGCGAGCGGTCGCGCGGGCGCGCAGGCGAGCGGTCGCGCGGGCGCGCAGGCGAGCGGTCGCGCGGGCGCGCAGGCGAGCGGTCGCGCGGGCGCGCAGGCGAGCGGTCGCGCGGTCGCACGGGCGAGCGGTCGCGCGGTCGCACGGGCGAGCGGTCGCGCGGGCGCGCAGGCGAGCGGTCGCGCGGGCGCGCAGGCGAGCAGTCGCGCGGGCGCGCAGGCGAGCAGTCGCGCGGGCGAGCAGTCGCGCGGGCGCGCAGGCGAGCAGTCGCGCGGGCGAACGGTCGTGAGGGTGGGCAGGTGGATGAGAGCGAGTCCGAGGCGGCGAACGCAAGCGTTAGCGCGATGGCGAGGAAACGCGCTGCCGCGTGGGCGAGGAGGACCGCTGGCGATATGGATCAACAAGCGATCGGTGGTGAGCGGGTGAGCGCTAACATGCAGGTTGGCGATGGCGCGTTGTGTTATGCCGACGCGATGGTCGAGCAGTATGCGCAGGTGAGCAGTATGCGAAGGTGAGCGATCGCGAGCAGTGGTCACCATGCGCCGGGTCGCGCGATGGTGATCAGTATGCGCAGGGTCGCGTGATGGTGATCAGCATGCCTGGGTCGCGTGATGGTGATCAGCATGCCAGGGTCGTGCGATGGCGATCAGCATGCGCAGGTTGGTGGTCGCGCGATGGCGAACAGCATCTGCAGGTGGGCGATCGCGTGATGGCGAACAGCATACGCAGTTGAGGGTCGCGCGATGGTGATCAGCATGCGCAGGGTTCAGCGATGGTGATCAGCATCCGCAGGTGTGTGGTCGCGCGATGGCGATCAGCATCCCCAGTTGAGGGTCGTGCGATGGCGATCAGTATTCGCAGGTGAGGGTCGCGCGATGGCGATCAGCATCCGCAGTTGAGGGTCGCGCGATGGCGATCAGCATCCGCAGTTGAGGGTCGCGCGATGGTGATCAGCATCCGCAGTTGAGGGTCGCGCGATGGTGATCAGCATCCGCAGTTGAGGGTCGCGCGATGGCGATCAGCATCCGCAGTTGAGGGTCGCGCGATGGCGATCAGCATCCGCAGTTGAGGGTCGCGCGATGGCGATCAGCATCCGCAGTTGAGGGTCGCGCGATGGCGATCAGCATCCGCAGTTGAGGGTCGCGCGATGGCGATCAGCATCTGCAGTTGAGGGTTGCGCGATGGCGATCAGCATCCGCAGTTGAGGGTTGAATGATGGCGATCAGCATCCGCAGTTGAGGGTCGCGCGATGGCGATCAGCATGCGCAAGTGAGCTAGTAGCTGGCGAACCATGTTCCTTCAGAAGTGTTGGAGAACGTTGGCGTGCCGGCTGTAACACACGTGGGCGATCCGGAGATCGCTGGCGAGCTGAAGATCGCTGGCGGGCTGACGATCGCTGGCGAGCTGATGATCGCTGACGAGCTGATGATCGCTGACGAGCTGATGATCGCTGACGAGCAGAAGGCTACGCGTGGAAGCCTGCGCAAAGAAGAAGAGTCCTTGACCCTGACCTGAACCGAAGTTCTAGATCGCGAGGGCGAACGTGGGAGCACAGGGCGCGTAACAGGAACCAACAGGAACCGCAGGGAAGATCATCTTGAAAGCGCTGACGAACAGGAGAGCGCTGATGAGCAGAAGGGCGCGCAGGGAAACCCTGACACGCAAGGGAAGAACCCCCGTGGGGGCAACCCTTTGCCCCGAAGGGATCGTTGTCCGCCGGGAGACTGATGTCCGTCGGAAGACCGCTGTCCGTCGGGAAGACCGTTGCCCGTCGGAAGACGAGATCAGACTGCTGTCCATTTGCACCAAGGCGGAAGATCGAGAAAAAGAAGTTGTAGGCTGCAAACGGAGATCCAAAAAGGCGCCTCAAGCACCCTTATAGGGAGATGAGAGGCCCTTACGACGAGGCGGACGGAGGGCCTTACGGCGAGGGAGGCCAACAGCAACAGAAGAAACCTCCGAAGAGGAGTCTCTATGAGTGTACTCTCTCGCGGACGAAAGAGAAACACTTCGTGGAAGAGACTGGTCAGCCAGTGACCTAAAAGGAGCAATCCTCCGAAGAGGAGCTCCTGCAGTTGCCCAGCCCCTTGAGCGAAACTGCAGGTGTGACCGCTCAGCACCAAGAGCATAGTCGCACGAAAAAAAAGGCAAGAGAAGAACCCCCAAAAGGGGAAAAACTCAAGCCTGGACAGGAAAAACTTCCCTCGGAAGGAAAGTTATCCGCCCAAAGAGGCAAGCCTCCTGAGTGTTCTAAAATGAACTGGAGAGCTGTCCGTCGTCACGGGAGTACTACCAGTAGAAGGAGACACGCCCCTGACGAAAATACAAGGGGGGAGGCAGCAACAGCCGAATCCCCAGGACTCAACCAGACAGCTCACACCGTTGCTATATTACAGAAACGAACTAGATCGGTAACTATAAAAAAATAAAACAAATAATATTAGTACACATTCATTCCCCCGGGAAGGCTCCGAAGAGGAATCCCGAGGGAAAGGAACAAGAATTACACAACAGGCACGTGCCCTCACAACCACTTACACTCGCGGAAGGAGAGCTGAACCAAAACAGAATTATAACAATTATAATTATGTAACTATGTAATTATGTAATCTAAAAATGAATGAACACTAAAGAAAGAACGAAAACCCCGAAAGGAATCGTTCTACAAGCTGAAAAACAAAAAACAACTACAATTAGATTCATAACTAATTGAGACAAACGTACGGCGTAGCAACCCCCCATACGGAAAGGAAGCTAGGCTACAAGGGCGTAGTAACACGTAGTAAAAGGGTGAACGACCTCAAGAGAGAGAGAGAGAGAGAGAGAAAGACATAAGTCAAACTCGATAGCCACCCATAAAAATACGCCGTGGTGGCCTAACTGCCGAGGCCTCCACGTAGATATCGTACACTACACACACACATCTGAAAAGGAAACTTACTTATTCCTATACTCAAATATATATACAAACATGAAAACATGTTACATATATATTGAGTAAATGAAAAGTAAGCGATTAAGTAAAGACAAAACAGACAATGGCTGCCAAGCGAGGACCAAGACAGAGACGTCTGTCACAGTCCGAGCCAAAAGTGAAAGTGAGTATTCACCTGTGTGTGAGGGGGAGGAGGGGTAGCTAGCTACCACTCCCCTAACCCCCCGCTAACTAGCGCGGGGGTAATACACCCTCATTAAATTCTAATGGCTCGCCATTTCAGCTACGCTAAAAAGTAATACCCTTTGTAAATAGCGTGGTTTGTATTTCGGTTACGGAACAAATTGCCTTTACCGCGACCCTCGGACCCCGTGTTACGCTTGCGTTAATAAGCGAATCGTCTTCCGACGACTGCAAAGGGTCAGAGCTGTCCCCATGGCAGCCAGGACGCTGGACCTGTCCTGAATGGACTGACTTCCGCTTTAAGGGTCTAGAAACTTTGCTCCAAGATTTCTTTTGCGAGAAGCCTTCGGATGACGAGGAGAAAAACAGCCTCGCTCGTCTTATGGTAGGGGCGATCTTGCTAGACACGCCCGATACCATAGAGGGAACGTTTGTTCGTTGGTTAAAGCCTCTCGTCCCCATAAGTCCTACGACATTACTTCTCCCTGGTAGCATGGGAGCCTGAAAGAGGTATCGGACTAGGTGAACGACAAGCACGAACAGACGAACCCTCGGTCGCAACACTAAAAAACACTTTGCGCAATTATCACTTTATCACTACGATTTTCTGTTTTTGCACTTACTTCACTGAAATAGAATTTTTCAATAATTTTACATTAGGCATGAATAAAAACTGATTTCTACCTGAAGCACGCAATTCTCCCCTACATCAAAAGGTTATAATTGCGAAATAAGTCGTATAATGTAAGCACATTAATACAAGCAAAAAAAACAGTAAACATATATATCGAATAAAACGGAAATATATAAAGTTAAAAGGATCAGTGACTGGGGAGGAGACTAAACACTAGTTCATTAAAAACTACGTTTTCAATCTCTCACCGTACAGTGCCTAGGGACGAGAATAAAAACTAAAAACGTTTTATCCTTTCTCCCCGTACAGAGACTTGGGACGAGAGTAAAAAACTGACTCGAGAACAACGTTACTCGCTTGGGACGAGAATAAAGATCGGAACGTTCTCTCTTCCTCTCTCTCTCTCCGTCTCTCTCTCTCTCTCTCTTGATTTCACACAGAAGAGAAAAGCCCACTTACCCTTCGTCAATAAACAGGTTATTTGACCAAAGGAAAAAAAAACTGAAAGGACTAAGAAAATGAAAATTAACAAGTTCTTTTAAATTAGTATTTAAAACATTTCTGCAAAGTGAAACCGTGATTCTCTCTTTCTCTATCGTAACGATAGAGCGCAAACTGCGTAGCATAAATAAACCAAACGTTAGTTCATCTTTGAAACAGCACGAAGACTATTCAAAGAAAATCTTTCATAAAATATTTACTAAAAAATATTCATTTAATAACTCTTACAGAGCAAATGATTTAAACTTAACGAAAATAAAAGTTGAATGGGCTCAACGTTGTTTAACTTCGGTTTCCAAGTTAGGACCGCCTACTCTCGGATTAGGGGAGGAATAGGTAAGGCCGCATATAAACAAATCATTAAAATTTATCTTGATGTTTTACTATAGTCTATGGGTATCATCAATCACTTTTTTTATTATTCTGTACATATTGTTTTTGTTATAATTCTTGTTAATCTAGTTTTTAAGTATGATGTCTCTTTTTTATTTCTATTAATTCTTATGCTGTCTGGAGACATTGAGCGAAATCCAGGACCTGTACATCGTAGATTTCGTCAATGTCGTCTTCTGTATTGCAATATTCGTGGTCTTCATGCAAATATCCAAGACCTTACAGTTGCGTCCAGACAGTATGATATTCTTTTGTGCTCAGAAACTTTGGTTTCTAATATGAGGCACTCATCTGAGCTCCTTATAACTGGTTTTAAGAAGCCAATAATGCTGAAACGTGATGCCATTCCTAGGGCCAGGGGAATGGCGGTGTATATTAGGACCGAGTACCCTGCTTCTCATAAGTCCTGCTATCAATGTGGATGTCATGAGATTCAGGTAATAAAAGTTTGTGGCAGGCATAGCAACTTTTATTTGTGTTCGATCTACCGGAATCCAGACATGGATGATTCTATCTTCGATTGTCTTCTTACCATTATGGCTAAGATACAAGAAGATGATAAAAAGGCTTCTTGTGTCTTTGTTGGTGATTTTAATGCTCACCATAGGGAGTGGTTAAGTTCTATCTCTCCTACCGATCGCCATGGCTTAAGAGCTTTAGACTTTGCCTCTGAATCAGGCTGTGAGCAAATCATAAATGAAGCTACCCACAGGTCTGGTAATTGCTTGGACCTCGTATACACTGACTCCCCTGGCGTTATAACTAGCAAGGTTGGTTCTCCAGTCGGGACTTCTGATCATGCCTTGATTTCATTATTAGTGAAGACTGAGCAGCCTGTCCCTGATATATCATATTCCTGTAAAATTTATATGAAATCCCAAGCAGACTGGAATGGGATTTTGCATGATCTTTTGTCCTTGAATTGGTCACAATTATATAATAGTGTAGATCCTGTTGTCTCTTTGAATGAGAATCTAGTCAACATAATTGATAGGCGTATCCCTTCTCGTGTGCTAAGGTACCGAATGAAGGACAAACCGTGGTTCAATGATGATTGTAGACGTGCTTATTTGGAGAAGCAGGAGGCCTATCACCTTTGGAAGGGTAACAGATCAGATTTGACCTGGAACAACTATACTCAGCTTCGAGCTTTTGCTCAGAGTTTATGCCTCAACTGAAAAGGAGTACAATTTAATCATAAAAGAAACCCTCTCTGGTACAACTCAGGAACATAAATGGTGGTCTACCCTTAAATCTGCACTGTTTGGTGTAGATGCAACAGTTCCTCCTTTACTTAAACCAGATGGCTCAGTCACTCACTGTCCAAAGGAAAAGGCAACCCTTTTGGCTGATGTTTTTGACAGTAAACAGAGTAATGAAAAACTTGAACTTCCTCATTCCTGTTTTCCTGAGGCTAAACTAACTAGTTTAGCTTTTCGATCTCGTGAGATTAAAGCTCTGTTGATGGACCTTGATGCTTATGGAGGTGTAGACCCAAATGGTATTTTTCCTTTGTTTTTTATAAAGACAGCAGATTTCTTAGCTCCAAAGTTATCTGTTATTTTGCGCAAGTTAGCAAGAAGAGGAGCTTTTAGCACTTGTTGGAGAATTGGTAATGTTACTCCTCTATGTAAATGTGTTTGTGGTAGCTCAAGTCCCACTGATTACCGCCCAATTTCCATAACTCCCATATTATCTAAAGTTTTTGAACGTCTTCTGGCAAAACGTCTTAATAGGTTTGCTGAAGGTAATCATCTACTCCCTAGTTTGCAATTTGGTTTTCGTAAAGGCCTTGGAGCATGTGATGCCCTTCTTACAATCTCCAATGCAGTACAGAAATCCCTTGATTGTGGTCGGGAAGTTCGTATGATTGGCCTTGATTTTAGTGCTGCCTTTGACCGTGTTAATCATGAGGCCCTTGTTTTCAAACTGAAACAGTTGGGAGTGGGTGGTCGTTTCTTAGCATTATTATTGATTTTTTAAGTAGTAGATCTCAAAGAGTAGTTGTTGATGGGCACCATAGTGAGTATAGGAATGTGATATCCGGTGTTCCACAGGGTAGTGTTCTTGGCCCATTACTTTTCATACTATATACACATGACATGTGGTTTGGCCTAGAAAATAAGCTTGTTGCATATGCAGATGATGCTACTCTCTTTGCATCAATTCCATCCCTGAATGTAGATCTAGGGTTGGTGAATCCCTTAATAGAGATTTAGCTAAAATTAGTGCATGGTGCAAATCATGGGGTATGAAGTTGAATCCTAACAAAACTCAAAGTATGATTGTAAGTAGGTCAAGGACGGTGGCTCCTCAACATCCGGATCTCAGTATTGATAATGTTTCTTTAAATTTGTATGACTCTTTCAAAATTTTAGGTGTGTTTCTCGATAGCAAATTTACTTTTGAGAAACATATAAGGTCTGTGTCTTCTTCAATTGCACAAAAAATTGGCTTATTGAGAAAGTCTTTTAAGATATTCGGTGATCAATCTATTCTGAAGAAGTGTTTTAATTCTTTTATTCTACCTTGTTTTGAGTATTGTTCTCCTGTCTGGTCTTCAGCTGCTGATTCTCATCTTAATTTGTTGGACAGAAACTTACGGTCTATTAAATTTCTTATTCCTGATCTAGATATTAATCTCTGGCACCGTCGTTCAATTAGTTCATTATGCATGTTACATAAGATTTTTCATAACTCTGACCCTCCTTTACATTCAGATCTCCCTGGACAATTCTATCCTGTTCATAATACTAGGCAGGCAGTTAATTCTAATAGCCAGGCCTTTTCCATCATAAGACTCAATACTACGCAGTACTCTAGAAGTTTTATTCCAGCTGTTACCAAGTTGTGGAATGATCTTCCCAATCGGGTTGTTGAATCAGTAGAACTTCAAAAGTTCAAAGTTGGAGCAAATGCTTTTTTGTTGACCAGGCGGACATGAGTCTTTTTATAGTTTATATATGACATATTTGTTTTTGACGTTGTTAATAGTTTTTATATGACATATCTGTTATGACGTTGTTACTTTTTTTAGAATGATTTATTGTTAATATGTTCTCTTCAGTTATTTGTTTCCTTATTTCCTTTCCTCACTGGGCTATTTTTCCCTGTTGGAGCCCCTGGGCTTATAGCATCTTGCTTTTCCAATTGGGGTTGTAGCTTGGATAGTAATAATAATAATAATAATAATAATAAATGGAAAGCTAATCGAAGAGGCCTAATAAAGGCGGGTGAGATATAAAATATATAGAGGAAAATCTATAATTAACAACAACAATTTATAACGTGATATGATATTTTAATTATAAAATAAATTTTTGAATATACTTACCCGGTGAATATATAATAGCTGACGCTCCGGCGGCTCGACAGAAAAACACAAAAACTCGCGAGCGATCGCTATGAAGGTTGCGGGTGTGCCCACCAGCACCAACTATCGGCCAGATACCGCATATACATGTAAACAGCTCCAATTCTTCTCATCCCGCTGGGTCTCTATCGGGGAGGAAAGGGGGGGGCCTTTAATTTATATATTCACCGGGTAAGTATATTCAAAAATTTATTTTATAATTAAAATATCATTTTTAAATATTTAACTTAGCCGGTGAATATATAATAGCTGATTCACACCCATGGTGGTGAGTAGAGACCAGAAATAATTAAGTTTACAGCGTCTATGCTTAGAGTTTTTGACAGTTATATCATAACAAAACCCAAATATATATAGGTACCTGGTAAGGAAGCTGACTCTGACGATTACTCTGCCTTGTTAGTCTGTCTTCCTCACGAAGCCCAGCGATCCTCTTAGGATGCTGAAAGACTCCCAGGAGCTGATGTATCTAGGGCTGCAACCCATACAACAGGACCTCATCAAACCCCTAATCTGGGCGCTCTCATGAAATGACATTTGACCACCCGCCAAATCAAAAAGGATGCGAAAGGCTTCTTAGCCTTCCGTACAACCCAAAACAAGATTAAAAACATTTCAAGAGAAGATTAAAAGGATATTGGAATTAAGGGAATGTAGTGGTAGAACCCTCACCCACTACTGCACTCGCTGCAACGAATGGACCCAGTGTGTAGCAGTCCTCATAAAGAGTCTGGACGTCTTTTAAGTAAAATGAAGCGAACACCGACTTGCTCCTCCAAAAGGTCGCGTCCATAATACTTCGCAGAGATCTGTTTTGCTTAAAGGCCACGGAAGTTGCTATCGCTCTTACTTCGTGTGTCTTGACCTTAAGCAAGCAACGATCTTTTTCACCTAAGTGAGAATGAGCCTCTCGGATTAAAAATCTAATAAAATACGATAAAGCATTTTTAGACATAGGCAATGAGGGCTTCTTAACTGAGCACCATAAGGTCTCAGATCCACCTCGTAAGGATCTGGTACGAGCTAAATAAAACTCAAGAGCTCTAACTGGGCACAGTACTCTTTCAAGCTCGTTGTCTACGATCTCTGATAGGCAAGGTATATCAAAAGATTTAGGCCAAGGATGAGAAGGCAGTTCATTTTTGGCCAAGAAACCAAGCTAAAGCGAACATGTGGCTTTATCTGTAGAAAAGCCGATGTTTTTACTAAAGGCATGGATCTCACTGACCCTTTTAGCCGAAGCCAAGCACACTAAGAGAAGCGTCTTGAGGGTGAGATCCTTCAGGGAGGCTGAATGTAATGGCTCAAACCTGTCGGACATTAGGAACCTTAGGACCACGTCTAAGTTCCATCCAGGAGTTGCCATACGACGCTCCTTAGAGGTCTCGAAGGACTTAAGGAGATCTTGGAGATCTTTATTATTGGACAGATCTAAGCCTCTATGTCTGAACACAGAAGCCAACATGCTCCTGTAGCCCTTAATAGTGGGAGCAGAGAGGGAGCGAACATTTCTCAGATGCAGGAGAAAGTCTGCAATTTGGGCTACAGAGGTACTGGAAGAGGAAATGGATGATGACTTGCACCAGTCTCTAAAGACTTCCCACTTCGACTGGTAGACCTTGATGGTAGATGCTCTCCTAGCTCTCGCAATCGCTCTGGCTGCCTCCTTCGAAAATCCTCGAGCTCTTGAGAGTCTTTCGATAGTCTGAAGGCAGTCAGACGAAGCACGGGGAGGCTTTGATGAAGACTCCTTACGTGGGGCTGCCGTAAGAGATCCATCCTTAAAGGTAGACTCCTTGGAACGTCTACCAGCCATTGAAGTACCTCTGTGAACCACTCTCTCGCGGGCCAGAGTGGAGCAACCAATGTCAACCTGGTCCCTTCGTGAGAGGTGAACTTCTGCAGCACCTTGTTTAGGATCTTGAAAGGCGGAAAGGCATAAACGTCCAGGTGAGACCAGTCCAGCAGGAAAGCGTCTATGTGGGCTGCCTCTGGATCTGGAACTGGAAAGCAGTAAGTCGAGAGCCTCTTTGTCAGAGAAGTCGCAAAAAGATCTATGGTGGGTTGACCCCATGTCATCCATAGCTTCTCGCACACAGTCTTATGCAACGTCCACTCCATGGAGAAGACTTGTCCTGTTCTGCTGAGGCCGTCCGCCAAAACATTCATTTTCCTTGCACAAATCTTGCCAAAGGAGAGATGTTACTTGCCTTAAATGGAGTTCCTTCTGATCCGTGGATCAAAGACCCGAGCATTCCAGACTGTCCAGTGGACCTCCCTAACCCAAATCCGATGCATCTGAAAACAACACATGGTTTGGGTTCTTGATCGCAAGAGAAAGACCTTCTAAAAGTCTGATGTTGCTGTCCCACCAAGTCAGACATGTCTAGACTGAGTTGGAGATTGGGAAAGAGATACTCTCTAAGCCCTTCTCCTTGTTCCAATGGTTTAGGTGAAATTGGAGAGGGCATAGGTTGAGTCTCCCCAGAGAGATAAACTACTCCAGCGATGAAAGTGTTCCCACGAGGCTAGTTCAAACTCTTACAGAGCAACTGTTTTTCTCTTGCAAATGAAGGACTTTTAACAGAGCTTGTTCCATTCTTGCGGGAGACGAAAAGGCCCGAAAAATCAGACACTGTATCTCCATTCCTAAATAAAGAATAGTCTGGGATGGGGTACTGTAAGTTACGACTTCTCTACGTTCACTATGAGACCTAGCTCCTTGGTTAAGTCTAATGTCCATTAGAAGCTCTCCAGACAGCGATATAATGACGACGCCCTGATTAGCCAGTCGTCAAAATAAAGGGAGGCTCTGAAACCTCAAAAAAATGTAGAAAGCTTGCTACATTTTGCAAGGGCCTTGTAAAAACAAGAGGAGCAGGAATGAGGTCGAAGTACAGTGCTCGACATTGGTACATTACTTTCCCGTCCACAAACCTCAAATGTTGTTGAAAGTTTGGATGAATCGGGATGTGGAAGTATGCATCCTGAAGGTCGAGAGAGACCATCCAGTCGCCTTCTCTTAATGCTGCCAAGACAGATATGGTAGTCTTCATCGTGAAGTTTGTCTTGACAATGAACACATTGAGCGCACTTACATCTTAAGTACTCCTGCAGTGAACGTGGCTGCCAGATCATTGGAGCCATCCCTGATAGCCTTGTTCCTGCAGAGAACGTGGCTGTCAGATCATTGGAGCCATCCCAGATAGCCTTGTTCATGCATGACATAATTGTACAGCAAAACTTCAAACGCTCGAAAAACTCCTAACAGGAGATGGTCTAGCTCTGAAGCCGACCATAAAATCTTGGAGCGTCTCATGGCCAGGCGACGGGGAGAGTCTATGAGGCTTGAGAAGTCTCCCTGGGCAGAGGCAGGAACTCCCAAGCCGAGAACTTCTCCCGTGTCATACCAGACGCTCGCTCTATAAGACAGTTTAAAAGGAGGTAAAGCAAAGGCTGTCTCCCCCAAACTCCTCCTGGTGCTCAACCAGTCGCCTAGCAAACGTAAAGCTCTCTTAGAAGAGCGAGAGAGCACTAGCTTAGAAAACAACGGCTTCGAAGTAGCTAGGCCTAGTGTAAACTCTGACGAAGGCGAACGAGGAGCAGCAGTTACAAAATGGTCCGGACAAAGATCCTTAAAAATCATCATGATTTTTTTAAAGTCCATAGAGGGCTGAGCAGCTTTAGGCTCCTCTCCGTCTGACAAAGTCCCCAAAGGAATATCAGTAGGAGGGGGATCAGCAACTTCCTCATCTGAAGGAACCTCGTCCGACAATTGCCGAGTCTCATGAAAAGGAGAGACCTGCCGCGGTGGCAATGCTTGACAGGCAAAGTCCACACGCAAAGGAGCAGCAGTGGCAGTCAAGGAAGCAACGTCATGTGCTGCTGAAAGGACTGACCAGCAACAACAACAGGAGTTGATGGATGCTCGACGTCAAGTCGAGACTGCCTTGACTGCCTGGACTGAGCAGTCAAAACAACCCTTGACTGCGGTGCTTGACGCTCAACGTCAAAACAAGGCAACTGAGCTGGTTGGCGAACGTCCTGAACGTCAACACGAGACTGCGGCAGCGGCTGAACGTCAACACGAGACTGCGGCAGCGGCTGAAAGTCAACACGAGACTGCGGCAGCGGCTGAAAGTCAACACGGGACTGCAGCGAGTGAGGATCCAAGTCACGTGACTGACGTGACAAACTACCGACATCACGTTTCATAACGTCAAAAGGACGAGTAAATGCTCGTTTGGGCGGCTGACGGCCAGAGTCTCGTTTAGCGTAACGGCGACTCGAAAGCGAAGGTTCATCGTGAACCTGCTCAACGTCATACTTCTCCATAAGGGAGGCAAGCTTAGTCTGCATGTCCTGCAGGACAACCCATTTAGGATCAACGGGAGTCGGAACGGGCCGAGACGACGGTAACGTCTGTGTTGGCAAAACATTGCCTTTACCGCGACCCTCGGACCCCGTGTTACGCTTGCGTTTAATAGGCGAACAGTCTTCCGACGACTGCAAAGGGTCAGAGCTGTCCCCATGGCTACAGCCAGGACGCTGGACCTGTCCTGAAGGGACTGACTTTCGCTTAAAGGATCTAGAAACCTTACGCCAAGGTTTCTTTTGCGAAAAGTCTTCGGATGACGAGGAGAAACTTCGTTTTTCCTGTCTTATGGCAAGGACGTGCTGCCGAGCAACGTCTGATACCTTTGAGGGAACGTCTGTTCGTTGGTTTACACTCCTCACTCCCTTAGGTCCTACGACATTCCTTCTCCCTGGTGCATGGGAGCCTGAAAGAGGTCTCGGACTAGGCAAGTGACAAGCACGAACAAACGAACCCTCCGCAATACAGCACATGTTTTCTAGCACTCACTTCACTGATATCGTATTTTTCAATAATTTCACATTAGGCATGAATAAAACTGATATCTACCTGAAGCACGCAATTCTCCCTTACATCAAAAGGTTATAATTGCGAAATGAGTCGCATAATGTAAGCACATTAGTACAAAATGAAACACATGCAAAAATCAAAAAAACATATACATACATATCGAATAAAACGGAAATATATAAAGTTAAAAAAGATCAGTGACTGGGGAGGAGACTAAACTCTAGTTCACTAAAGACTACGTTTTCAATCTCTCACCGTACAGTGCCTTGGGACGAGAATAAAAACTAAAAACGTTTTATCCTTTCTCCCCGTACAGAGACTTGGGACGAGAGTAAAAAACTGAATCGAGAACAACGTTACTCGCTCCCAAACTCCTTACTTGGGACGAGAATAAAGATCGGATCGTTCTCTCTTTCTCTCTCTCTTTCCGTCTCTCTCTCTCGTCACACACAAGAGAATTGCCCACTCACTCTTCGTCAATAAACAGGTTATTTGACCAAAGGAAAAAACTGAAAGGACTAAGAAATTGAAAATTAACAAGTTCCTTTAAATTAGTATTTAAAACACTTCAGTTTGAAAGAAGAATGAACAAAACGTCAAAATCGATTTACTCTTTCTGCAAAGTGAAACCGTGATTCTCTCTTTCTCTATCGTAACGATAGAGCGCAAACTGCGTAGCATAAATAAACCAAACGTTAGTTCATCTTTGAAAAAACAGCACGAAGACTATTCAAAGAATATCTTTCTTAAAATATTTTCTAAAAAATATTCATTTCATAACTCTTACAGAGCAAATGATTTAAACTTAACGAAAATAAAAGTTGAATGGGCTCAACGTTGTTTAACTTCGGTTTCCAAGTTAGGACCGCCTACATCTCGGACTAGGGGAGGAATAGGTAAAGGCCGCATATAAACAAAACATAAAATTTATCTTGATGTTTAGTATAAATGGAAAGCTAATCGAAGAGGCCTAATAAGGCGGGTGAGATATAAAATATATAGAGGAAAATCTATAATTATCAACAATAATTTATAACGTGATAAAATAATTACTAAAAGCCTAAAACACACATCCGTACACTGAGGGAAGGGTCGGCCATCTTTACTCTATGGAAAAACCAGAGATAAAAAAGCAAGGGCAAAACACTTTTACTCTCCTTTCAAAAGCATTTCTTTTGAAGATAGTATTGAATAATCCAACACGGCGAAAGCAATAAAACCAAAACCAAGTACTTCACCAATTCGGTAGAAAACGAGGTCATAAAGCGAGTGGAATCGACTTGTCGATGAAACCGACAGAGAAGAACTGGACCTGTTTACATGTATATGCGGTATCTGGCCGATAGTCGGCGCTGGTGGGCACACCCGCAACCTTCATGGCGATCGCTCGCGAGTTTTTGGAATCTGTCGAGCCGTCGGAGACGTCAGCTATTATATATTCACCGGCTAAGTTTAATATTTAAAAATGGAAAATTATTTACAATAATAATATTGGATAATAGACATAGATTTTCAGTAAGACAGTGATGTGGAATCTGAAAGGGAAATATGTTATTTTGATTATAAAATAAATTTTTGAATATACTTACCCGGTGATTATATAGCTGCAACTCTGTTGCTCGACAGACAACTCTACGGAAAAACTCGCCAGCGATCGCTACACATGTTGCGGGTGTGCCCAACAGCGCCATCTGTCGACCAGATACCCAGCTCTCAATGTAAACAAAGACTCAATTTTCTCCTCGTCCCACTGCGTCTCTATTGGGGAGGAAGGGAGGGTCATTTAATTTATAATCACCGGGTAAGTATATGCAAAAATTTATTTTATAATCAAAATAACATTTTTCAATATTTAACTTAGCCGGTGATTATATAGCTGATTCACACCCAGGATGGTGGGTAGAGACCAGTAATATATGTTTACACTTTTATGAGCTAAGAGTTTTTTATTTAATTTTAGAAGTTATCCAAATAACAAAAACAAAATAAATAGGTACCTGGTAAGGAAGTCGACTTGAACAATTACTCTGCCTTTTAAGTACGTCTTCCTTACGGAGCCCCTAGGATCTGAAGTATCAAGGGTTGCAACCCATACAACAGGACCTCATCAAACCCCTAATCTAGGCGCTCTCAAGAAATGACTTTGACCACCCGCCAAATCAACCAGGATGCGAAAGGCTTCTTAGCCTTCCGGACAACCCATAAAAAAACAACATTTCAAGAGACAGATTAAAAGGATAAGGAATTAGGGAATTGTAGTGGTTGAGCCCTCACCCACTACTGCACTCGCTGCTACGAATGGTCCCAGTGTGTAGCAGTTCTTGTAAAGAGACTGGACATCTTTCAAGTAAAATGACGCGAACACTGACTTGCTTCTCCAATAGGTTGCGTCCATTATACTTTGCAGAGATATATTTTGCTTAAAGGCCACGGAAGTTGTTACAGCTCTAACTTCGTGCGTCTTCACCTTAAGCAAAGTTCGGTCTTCCTCACTCAGATGTGAATGAGCTTCTCGTATTAACAATCTGATAAAGTCTGACCAAGCATTCTTGACATAGGCAAGGATGGTTTCTTAACTGAACACCATAAAGCTTCAGATTGGCCTTGTAAAGGTTTAGTACGCTTTAAATAGAACTTAAGAGCTCTAACAGGGCATAAGACTCTTTCTAGTTCATTGCCTACGATCTCCGATAAGCTGGGGATATCGAAAGATTTAGGCCAAGGCCGAGAAGGCAGCTCATTTTTGGCTAGAAAACCAAGTTGTAGCGAACAAGTGGCTTTTTCTGACGAAAATCCGATGTTCTTGCTGAAGGCATGAATCTCACTGACTCTTTTAGCCGAGGCTAAGCATACCAGGAAAAGAGTCTTTAAGGTGAGATCTTTCAGGGAGGCTGATTGTAACGGTTCCAACCTGTCTGACATGAAGAATCTTAGTACCACGTCTAAATTCCATCCAGGGGTAGCCAAACGACGCTCCTTGGTGGTCTCAAAAGACTTAAGGAGGTCTTGCAGATCTTTATGTTTGGAAAGATCTAAGCCTCTATGCCGGAAGACCGATGCCAACATGCTTCTGTAGCCCTTGATAGTGGGAGCTGAAAGGGATCGTCCTTTTCTCAGGTATAAGAGAAAAACAGCTATTTGAGCTACAGAGGTACTGGTCGAGGATACAGAAACTGACTTGCACCAGTCTCGGAAGACTTCCCACTTCGATTGGTAGACTCTAATGGAAGACGCTCTCCTTGCTCTAGCAATCGCACTGGCTGCTTCCTTCGAAAAGCCTCTAGCTCTCGAGAGTCTTTCGATAGTCTGAAGGCAGTCAGACGAAGAGCGTGGAGGCTTTGGAGTACCTTCTTTACGTGTGGCTGACGTAGAAGGTCTACCCTTAGAGGAAGACTACTGGGAACGTCTACTAACCATCGAAGTATCTCGGTGAACCATTCTCTCGCGGGCCAGAGGGAAGCAACTAACGTCAACCTTGTCCCTTCGTGAGAGGCGAACTTCTGCAGTACCTTGTTGACACTCTTGAACGGTGGGAATGCGTAGAGATCCAGATGTGACCAATCTAGGAGGAAAGTATCTATATGTATTGCTGCTGGGTCCGGGACTGGAGAGCAATAGATTGGAAGCCTCTTGGTCAGCGAGGTTGCAAAGAGATCTATGGATGGTTTTACCCCAAGTGGCCCAAAGTTTCTTGCACACATCCTTGTGGAGGGTCCATTCGGTTGGAATTACTTGCCCTTTACGACTGAGACAATCTGCTATGACGTTCAAGTCGCCTTGGATGAACCTCGTTACTAGGGAGATGTCTTGACCTTTTGACCAGATGAGTAGGTCCCTGCGATCTCGTACAACGTCAGTGAGTGGGTACCTCCTTGTTTGGAGATGTACGCCAAGGCAGTGGTGATGTCCGAGTTAATTTCCACCACTTTGCCTCGAAGGAGAGACTTGAAGCTTTTCAAGGCCAGATGTACTGCCAACAGCTCCTTGCAGTTGATATGCATGCTCCTCTGACTCGAGTTCCACAGTCCTGAGCATTCCCGACCGTCTAGTGTCGCGCCCCAGCCCACGTCCGATGCGTCCGAGAAGAGAACGTGGTTGGGAGTCTGAACAGCCAGGGGAAGACCCTCTCTTAGGTTGATATTGTCCTTCCACCAAGTCAGACAAGATTTATCTTTTCGGAAACCGGGATCGAGACCGCTTCTAGCGTCTTGTCCTTTTTCCAGTGAAAAGCTAGATGGTATTGAAGAGGACGGAGGCGTAGTCTTCCTAGTGACACAAAATGTTCCACGGATGACAGCGTCCCTACCAGACTCATCCACAGCCTGACTGAGCAGCGTTCCTTCTTCAGCATCTTCTGGATGGATAGCAGGGCTTGATCTATTCTGGGGGCTGATCGTCTTGTTGTTCAGCAACGTCCTCATCCGAAAACTGATGAGGAAACGG
Organism: Palaemon carinicauda; assembly: GCF_036898095.1. Classification (NCBI taxonomy): domain Eukaryota; kingdom Metazoa; phylum Arthropoda; class Malacostraca; order Decapoda; family Palaemonidae; genus Palaemon; species Palaemon carinicauda. Next base: position 140,943,732 of record NC_090736.1, on the reverse strand, counting down.
CAACGGAGTGGGCAACGTCTGGCTCGCTGAGTCCGGTCGCACTGGTGCATGCGTGACGGAGCCGGACACAACATCATGGAACTGCTGCACAGTCTGTGAACTGTCAACAACCATGGGTGCGCGAGGAAGCACAGCGTCAACCCGAGACTGTCTAGACCGTCTGGGTTGTGCAGTCAACACCCTACCGGGTTGCTGAGGTTGACGCACTGCGTCAAAACAAGTCACCTCTGCTGGTTGTTGAACGTCCTGAACGTCAACAACCACCTCCGAGCGTCGCTTAACGTCAACGTGCGGCTGGCAACCCACACTGGGTCGCATCGGTGGAGGAACCACCTCAACTGGCAGACGCGAGTAGGTTACCTCAGCGTCAACAGGGCGCACAACCGACCGGTTGGAAGGTTGTTGGCCAGAAGGTTCGGTAGCAACCTTCTCCGCATTAAAGTCCTCTATCAAGGACGCAAGCTTGGACTGCATGTCTTGCAGCAAAGCCCATTTAGGGTCTACGGGAGCAGGTGCGGCAACAGACGGGGTTAGCGACTGAGGAGGTACCGCTTACCATCCCTGAAAGCCTTGTTATGCATGACATAATTGTACAGCAAAACTTCAAAGGCTCGAAAACAGCTGTGAGGTTGACCTGTAAAAAACTTGGAGCGTCTCCTGGCCAGGCGCCAGGGAGAGTCTACGAGAATTGAGAAGTCTATCTGGGCAGAGGCATGAACTCCCAAGCCGAGAACTTCTCTCGTGTCATATCAGACTCTCGCTCTATAAACCAGTTTAAAAGAAGGGAAAGCAAAGGCTGTATCCCCCAAACTCCTCCTGGTGAAAAACCAGTCGCCTAGCCAACGTAAAGCTCTCTAGGAGAGCGAGAGAGCACTAGCTTAAAAACAACGGCTTCGAAGTAGCTAGGCCTAGTGTAAGCTCTGACGTTTAGGCGAACGAGGAGCAGCAGTTACAAAAAGATCCGGACAAAGATCCTTAAAAAAAATCATCATGATTTAATTAAAGTCCATAGGGGGCTAAGCAGCTTTAGGCTCCTCTCCATCTGACAGAGTCCTCAAGGGAATATCAGTAGGAGGGGGAACAGCAACTTCCTCATCTACAGGAACCTTGTCCGATAAAAGCTGAGTCTCAAGCAAGGGAGAGACCTACCGTGGTGGCAATGCTTTACAAGCAGTCCACACTCACTGGTGCATTAGTAGCGGACCAGAACGCAACGTCATGTAACTGCTTGACAGTCTGTGAACTGTCAACCACAACAGGTGCGTGAGGACGCACAGCGTCCACTCGAGACTGCTTTGACTGCCTAGACTGAGCAGTCAAAACAACTCTAGAATGCGGAGGTTGACGCACAACATCAAAACAAGTCAACTCCGATTGTTAGTGAACGTCTTGAACGTCAACAGGAGCATCAGCAAGTGGCCTAACGTCCAAATGCGGCTGAAAAACCGCACGAGACCGCATCGAGTGTGGTTCTCAACAACCTGACTGACGTGACTAAGCTACGCCAACGTCAACAGTAAGCACAAAGGAACGTTAGGTTGGCTGAAAGCCAGGATATCGATGAGATAAACGGCTAGACTTCAACGGACTAATCGGCAGAATAGTCTTCCATAAGGGAGGCAAGCATATACTGCATGTCTTGCCATACAACCCATTAAGGATCAACGGAAATGGTTGTGGTAAGAGACGAGGGTAACGTCTGTGACCGCAACACTTTGCCAACAAAAAAAGACTCTCGGAGTCTGTGTTACGCTTTTGTTAGGCGGCGAGCAGTTATCCGATGACTGCATGGGGTCAGAGCTGTCCTAATGGTTGTAATCAGGACGCTGGACCTGTCCTGAAAGGACTGACTTTTGCTTAAGGGCTTCGAAACCTTGTGACAGGTTTCTTATGCGAAAAGCCTTCGGATGACGAGGAGAAACAACGTCTCTCTCGTCTTATGGTAGGGGAGATCTTGGTAAGATACACCCGATACCATAGAGGGAAAACGTCTGTTCGTTGATCAAGGCCTCTCGAACCCATAAGTCGTTTGACATTACTTCTCCCCTGGGCTTGGGAGCATGCAAGAGGTCCCGGACTAGGTGAACGACAGGCACGAACAGACAAACCCTCGGACGCAACACTGTAACACTTTGTGCATATCACTTTATCACTTCGATTTTCTGTTTTGCACTTATTTCACTGAAATCGAAACTTTTACTGATTTCTACCTGAAACACGCAATTCTAACCTTCATTAAAAGGTAGTAATTGCGAAATCAGTTGTATAATGCAAGCTCATTAATACCAGCAAAAAACAGAAAACATTTTAAGATAAAAAAAATCAGTGGCTGGGAAAGAGACTAAACACTAGTTCATATAACTACGTTTTCAATCTCTCACCGCACATAGCCTGGGGACGAGAATAAAAAACTAAAAACGTTTTATCCTTCCTCCCCGTACAGCGACTAGGGACGAGAGTAACTCGAGAACAACGTTACCCGTTTGAACGGAACGTTTTCTCTCCTCTCTCTCCCTCCGTCTCTATCTCTCTCTCTCTTTCTCTCTTGATTTCGCACCTAAGAGAAGAGCCCAATTATATTTCGTCAAAAAAACATGTTATTTGACTAAAGGAAAAAACTGAAAGGTTTTTCAAATAAAAAGTTCCTTTAAAATAGAATTTAAAACATTCAAGCTAAGAAAGAATGAACAAAACGTCAGAATCGATTTACTCTTACTGCAAAGTGAAACCGTGATACACTCTCTCTCTATCGTAACGATAGAGCGCATGTTGAACGTCCTGAACGTCAACAACTGCGTAGCATAAATAAACTAAACGTTAGTTCATCTTTGAAAACAGTACGAAGACTATCAAAGAAATTCTTTCATAAAATATTACATTTAAAAAGTTTTAAATCCTTAGCTCTTTAAAAGCTAATTACGATATAAAGGGCTCAACGTTGATTAACTTCGGTTTCCAAGTTAGGACCGCCTATCTCAGGAAAGGTCGCATATAAACAAAACATTAAAATTTATTTTTATATGTTTATAATAAATGGAAAGTTAATCGAAGAGGCCTAATAAAGGCGGAGAGATATAAAATATATAGAGGAAAATCTATAACGTGATAAGATAATTACTAAAAGCCTAAACACACTTCCGTCTAAGGGAAGGGTCGGCCATTTAAAAGTGAAAGAAAGTCCATACTCTCTTTGTCACCATAATTAAATCTATCCAAAACGAGTTCAAGATTTAAGATGAAGATAAAACACCTGCATAGCGAAAGCTCAAAACTAGAATATAGTACTTCACCAAATAGATGTGAAAAACTCCAGTTTAGCAACAGCGAGTAAAGTACGTCTTGTCGACACCTCGACAGAGAGAAAATTGAGTCTTTGTTTACATTGAGAGCTGGGTATCTGGTCGACAGATGGCGCTGTTGGGCACACCCGCAACCTGTGTAGCGATCGCTGGCGAGTTTTTCCGTAGAGTTGTCTGTCGAGCAACAGAGTTGCAGCTATATAATCACCGGCTAAGTTAAATATTGAAAAATTTTGCCTTTAAGCACAAGTTCCCGGGGGAACGCCAGTCTTTAAAATCATTATACACTTCATGTCCAAGAACATGTGGCACAAGTGTAAGAATCTATGTCACTTCACCTTAATGAATAACAGTCTACGTATTAGTGACACTAAGTGTCCTTTAAAATCACTATGTATCGCACTAGGGTCAACACAGGCACCAGTTTGAGTTAAAGTCCCGAAAAAACTCACTGTTCTACGCAGAACTAAACAGCCTGTTTCATCACACTACCTGGTGCTACCACGAATCGTTTTATTTCGTGCACCAGCTTCGCATAGTGTTTGAAGAATACTCTAGGTGACCTCCAGCCTGTGAAGGATCAGAGGCTTTCAAAATCCCTTCCTTGGAAAAAGTTCAGGGAAGAGGCGACTTTCCTAGGATCATGACCTGCTGGTGTACTGTCAGGATCCGCTCTGCGAATAAAGTAGGTGATTTTCGCTCTTAGTTGTTTTAGTGACAGGTCACTACCCGAAGTTTCTCCTTTGAAGAGTTGTCCTCCGCCAAAGTCTTTAGTTCTTTGAAGATAGACCTTAAGGCTCTCCACTGGGCATAGAGAGACATCTTCCTTCAGTGGGCAGATTCTCCAAGGGCCCCATCTTTTGGTGGGAAGTTCATTTTTAGCAAGAAACGTGGGGTCGGGGAAGAGGGTAAGTTCCCCGTGTCAGCGAACTGTATCTGGCCCTCTTCTATTTCACTGACTCGGGCTCCCGAGGCGAGAGCAAAAAGGAAGATCACTTTTGGAGTCAAGTCTTTCAGAGGGCAAGATTCGTTGTCCAGGTTAGAGGCAAAATGGAGCACCTTATCCAGGGACCAGGTGATGGGTCTCGGTGGAGGTGCTGGACGGAGTCTAGCGCACGCCTTCGAGAGTTTATTGAAGATTTCGCTGGATAAATCTATTTGGAAGGCGTACAGAAGTGGTCTAGTCAAGTCCGATTTGCAGGTGGAAATCGTATTGGCTGCTAAGCCTTGTCCATGAAGGTGAATAAAGAAGGACATGCAGAAATCTATAGAGATTTCCGTAGGGTTTTTCGCCTTGACGAAGGATACCCACTTCTTCCAGGATGATTCATATTGCCTTCTGGTAGACTTTGTTTTGTATTCCTCTAGGAAGTCTAAACTTTTCTTCAAGATCCCAAACCTTTTCTTCACGGCTAGGGAGAGAAAATCATGAGATGAAGGTCTTTGACTTTCTTTGATGAAGCGAAGACAGTCAACTTCTGCACCTATTGGGAGAGAACTGGGCCCAGCAAGGGATCAGCTTGAGCTGTAGCTCCAGGACTAGGGGGAACCAGTTGCTCCGGGGCCACTTGGGAGCCACTAGGGCTGCTGTCCCTTTGAAGGTTCTTAGTTTGGAGAAGACTTTCAGCAGAAGGTTGGGTGTAGGGAACAGGTAAATCTTGGACCATCTGTCCCAAAGCGGAAGCAGTGGACGCCATGTCCACTGCTTCCACTTTGGGGTCCTCGTAAAGGGCCACATATCAAGGAAGTTGCTTGTTGTCGCTCGTCGCGAAGAGGTCGATCTGTAGTTCCGGGACTTGACGAGAGATGAAGGAAAATGATCTTGCGTCAAGGGACCATTCCGATTCTATGGGGCTTGTCCTTGATAGAGCGTCCGCCATCACGTTGCGGAATCCTTGTAGGTGAACTGCAGATAGGTGCCATTTCTTCCTGTCCGCCAGGCGGAAGAAGGGTAATAGCACCTGGTTTATGTGGGGCGATCTCGAGCCCTGACGGTTGAGACATCTGACTACTACTGAGCTGTCCAGAGTTAGACGGATGTGTATCGAGGGACACGGGGATAATTTCTTCGGGGTGAGAAGAACCGTCATGGCCTCCAAGATGGTGATGTGAAACATCTTGAATAGGGGAGACCATGTTCCTTGAACTTGCCGTTGATGGGAGTGACCCCCCCCAACCCTCCAGAGAAGCGTCCATGTGGATGTTGATCGATGGAGGCGGAGGTTGGAGAGGGATGGATCTTTTCAAGGTCCTTGCTTCTGACCACGATCTTAGAAGGGAGCGAAGCCTGTTCGGTAGGGTCTCTTGAGATCTCTTCGAGCGATGGATGCGTTTCGTCTCCAGACTCCTGATGCATCCTTTAGCTGTGCTCATAGCACTGGGTTTGTCACTGAGGCGAACTGTAGGGAGCTGAGTACTTGCTCCTGCTGTCGTCTTGAGATCTGTTTGGATTTGAGAAGTCTTCTGACAGATCCAGGTATTTCTTTCCTTTTCTTCAGCGGGATGGAAAGGCGGTGTGACTGAAGATCCCAATGGATTCCTAACCATTGGAACTTCTGAGCTTGAGCGAGGCGAGACTTCTTGGTGTTTATTTTGAAACCCAGATGTTCCAGGAACTGGGTTACTTTGTTGCAAGCTCTCAAACATTCTTCTGGCGATGTCAACCAGACCAGCCAGTCGTCGAGGTAGGCTATCACTTGGACGCCCTGAAGGCGTAGCTGGTGGACGATTGTGTCTGCTAGCTTGGCGAAGATTCTCGGAGCCACGTTGAGCCCGAAGGGCATGGCTCTGAAGGCGTAGCCTCTTCTTTGGAGCCGGAATCCTAGGTAGGAGGAAGCGTGGTGGTTCATTGGGATGTGCCAGTAGGCGTCCGCCAGGTCTATTGAAACCGTGTAGGCCTTGTGAGGCAGTAGGGCTCTTATTTGTTGAAGGGTCAGCATCTTGAATTTGTTGTTCGCAATGAACTTTTTGAGGGGGACAAGTCGAAAATGACTCTGAGTCCTTCTTTGGAACACAAAATAGTCTTCCTTGGAACCTAGTGGACTTTACCCTCTTAATCACCTTCTTGTTCAAGAGTTCTAGGACATATTCTTCCAAGATGGGGGTTGAAGGCTGGAAGAAATTGGTTGAAGGTTGGCAGTGGTTGCGTCCAGCTCCAACCTAGTCCCTTTTTGATGATGCTGTGTGCCTAAGGATCGAAGGTCCAACGATCCTGAAAGTGGCAGTGTCTTCCTCCCACCGGAAGCACTTCATTGCTTCTAGTTTCCCGAGGGTTTGCCACCTCGGCCGCTAGCTCCCCTTCCTCCTCTACCCCTGGAGGGGCGGCAAGAGGAGTCTCTGCTGGAGCCTCTACCTCTGGGACGAAAGGTAGCAGATGGTTGTTCATAGGCAGGGATGAAGACCGGTGATTGGGACACCACCGGCTGGGGGACCAGCTGAAAGGTCTTTTGTGGTTGTGCAACCACTTGGGGAGTAGCGGGAGCTGGAAGCTGGCGTTTGGGTTGACGCTGCTGGGGTCGTGGTTTGGAGGATTTCCTCTTAGGCTGAGGGCCTTCTTCCCGAGAGGATTTCCTTTTGCTGGACATGCCCCACTTGTTGAGAAGGTTCCGGTTCTCAGAGGCGGCTTTGTCCACGATCTCTTTCACCAGAGCCGTTGGGAAGAGATGCTTGCCCCAGATGTTGGAGGTGATTAGCTTCCGGGGTTCGTGTTTCACTGCGCGTTGGCTAACACGAATTCCCTGCAGGCTCTCCGGGCCTTGATGAAGCTATACAAGTCCTTCATCACGATCACTAGGCGAGTCTTCGCGAGAACCATATACAAATCTGGGACCCTAACGTCCCCGGCCATGACCTCAAGCTGAATTTGATGAGACAGGGGAGGCGGCTAGTCTCTCCTTGGTCTCCTGCTCCCGACGAAGGTGGTGGTCATTCAACTTTGGAAGATCCTCATTGAATTGACAGCCAGCCGCGTCAGGTTCCAGTTTCCCGACCGTGAAAGTGAACTGGATATCTTTCCAGAATGTCGTCGGGGGGAAGGGCGAGGGAGAGAGGCCTACACTCCTCCAGGGTAGGGCAGGGCTTTCCTTCCTCCACCACCTTCATGACCGCATGGAAGACCTTTTCAACAAAGCGAAAGGTCGCAGTAGAGGGAGTAAGAAAGGACGGGTGCTTCTTGCTCAACGCCGGCATTTTAGAGTTGGTAAAACCACGACTCTCAAGACACTCTGCCAGCATGGCTTAGGCTTTCGAGTGATCGAACACGATAACTTCTTTGGTTTCGGTCTCTTCCTTGGAGGCCGGTTCGGACCTGAGCCGGACGTCACAGTCCGGGTAATCCTCAAAGTTGGGGAAGAACTCCACTTCTTCAAGGATGGACCTAAGCCGATCATTAATGAAGATTTTGCCAATTGTAATTGGCATATGCTAGGCGTACCTCCAAGGGTTAGACTCCGAGCAGGAGGGAAGATCCTTAATAGAGATCTTCTTTGGTAGTTTCATACCTAAAAGATGAACTTTGAGCTCCTCTTGGTTCTTACGGAGCTTTTCGTCCATCAGTGCCACCAATACCCGGATGGCGTCTTGGGTGGCGGGCAGCAGGGGTTCCGAGGCGGCGGAGGTAGAGGGGACTGGCTCCTCGACCACAACAGGGGTTACTGGAGGTGTTTGGGCGACCTCGCCCTCCGAATCAGGGAACTCCACCTGGTCGTCTTCTTCCTCCAGATCCTCACCCATGAGGGTCCTCTCGGTGTTGTCGGAGACTTCCGACATCATCTCCACCTCGTCGAGATGACACTTTCGGAGTGAAGCCGAAATGTCGGGTTCAACTACTAGCTGGACGCAGGGAATCTGATCCTGGGGAATCACAGAATCCAACAGAGCTTTAGGGAAAAGCAAGGCCCTCATCTTCTCGTTGGGGAGATAAGGCCCGGTGGTGTTCTTCTGGAAACCGCGCACCCACTTGCGCAGTTTCTCTCCAGCGTTGTCCCTGGCCTCCGCGGACGGAGGGTTGTCGAACGCCTCATCAAGAAGGCCTTTGCAGGTTGAACAGCACTGTGGATCCCAATACTTGAGAATGCCCTTTTTTTCTGCACGGGCGGCGTGGGTCCGGCACGCCTTATGCCCGTAGAAGTCCGGGCGGCGAACTCCGCAGAAGGAGCTCCCACACTTCACGTTCTCCTCTTGTAAAAGAAAGAGATCATGAGTACATGGAAGACATAGTTATGGCTTACATTACTCTTAAGATTAAGATTCACTAATCTGTAGAATTGGTTTTAATGTGAGTTCAGGATAGGTGAGCTAGAAAGGAAGTAGGAAGACACATACTTGTGAGTCCCGTCCAGCCAGTTACTGTGACCTTTTCTGCAGTCAATTCCTTAGGACCTGAGGTTCTAAGGGAGGGAATGGTATCCTTATGGGCGAGCCAAAATTAGGCTTCCTTATAAAGGAATTGTCTACAGAGTGGAGAGGGTCTGAAATCGTTCAGAACCTAGAGAAAAGAAGGGGGAAAATAGGATAAAACCCCCTTATATTGGGTAGGTCCCGGCAAGAGAGTGCACTGAGAAGCACAGAGTATGCTGGAAATATTGTACTGTACAACCGTACACCCCAGCCACTGTTTTTAAGGTATGAAATACAAAAGAAAAAGCAGTCAGGCTATCCGGCTGTATTAGATCGACTGCCGGCACGGGGCTGGCAGCCGGAGGGAGGGGCGTTTGTCCATGGAAGCCGCAGAAGTGTCCGGCGGCAAGCCGGAGGTCGGTCCGGCGGGGTGAATCCATCTAAGGCTACACACTGAGCAGCAGAGAGGTAGGAGACACCTAGAAGGGCGACCGTCGGCACGGCGGAAGGTCGCCGGCAGGGCGGCGGCTTCCGACAGCCGGCGCTGGTGAACCTTGCTGGGTACATAAGATGGAGGGTTGTCTGAGATGTCGGCGGCAGCGGCGGCGGCCCCCGCCAGGCTGCCGCCTTAGGTAATCCTCAGATAGGAACATCCTATGAAGTAGGAAGGTCGCATGGGGTGTCGGCGGCTAGCGCCGGCAGGCGGAGGCAGCAGTGGACCGGCACCAAGATAGAAGAGAGAAAGATAAGGAGGGAGTGGGGAAGGGTAATGTCCGATACCCGACCTGCTTCCCTCCGGAAGGAGTGCTCTCATGATAGGAAGGGATACGCCTATCATCCGGCGGCACGGGGGCGGCAGACGGTTGGATGCCTATGGTAATCCAAGGGAGGATCAGAGGACACTCAAAAGGGAGAGGGAGATCTTCCGCCGGCACTACCCTATAGTTCGACTATGAGGAGGAAGTGTAGCAGAGCGGCCAGCCAAGCAGAAGAGCACAGCTTAACCTACAACTCTCCTCAAGGGAGGAATTGTAGGACAGCAGACAGGGGTGTGAAGGCAAGCCAACACAAAGGGATAGAGTGGGGAGGGGGTTTGGGGTCTGAGGGAGCAGAAGGGGTTGCAACCCTAAAGCTCCCAAGGGGTGGGGGGAATCTGTTAGAAACGCTCTCCAACACTAGGGTAGGTTAGCTCAGAGTAGGCACAGCACTGGTGTACTGTCCTAAACTATAATAAAACAGAATCCCCCAAAGCCTAACCTAAACCAGGAGTCTTTTAGATTAGGGAGGGCTGGGAAGGCATATCGCTAGGCTACAGGGAGGAAGGGACGTGTCCCAACCAAGAGCAGTCTAGGGGGAAGGGCAGAGTCCTTCCACCTTCAGTCTCAGTCGATACCTAAAGGGAAATGTGTTCCCTAAGGGTGGACTGGGATGAACGATAGGTACTCTGGGGTTCTGTCTGAGGTCCCCCCATATACTATGGTAGGGAAGAGGGAAGAACGATCTAGCCTAACCTACCCGAAAATTATTCCGGGTAAGGGGGCTAAGATATAGCAAAGCTACCCAGAGGGAGGTTACCCGAAGGTAACAGGGGAGATAAGGAAGCATACAAGGGCCCCAACGTTGGGTTAGGGGAGTGTGACATGGATGGACCAGGCACGGTCCCTTGTATGGTCCCTAGAAGGCGAAAGAACACGTGCAACACTGAATCTTGTATATGTTTAAAAATGCCTATATCTTCATTAACATTAACACTAGAAACGGGTAGTTTGTAGCGCTACGGCCAAGTGTCCTAATTTGCTTATTATCGCTCCGACTGTTATCTAGTATAGAATAAAAAAAGTTTGGAAATGGTCTACGGATCTTAAATGTGTGCTTAAACGCACACTTTTGTATTTTGCCGAACACCCTAAATTACCTGAAAATTTGTGGCTCGAGTTCTTACTCCGGCCACAAATCTTCTCGCTCCCGTAGTAGGTAAGGGGGGGGGGGTCCGGGAGGGCGAAGCCCCCTGGGTAATGATACGGCTTTTAGCATAGGTTAGGTGGGTTTTTCAAGTTAGCTTCTCCCGCCAAAATAGTTTTTAGAACGACGGCCACAGTTCAGAATATTCCAGTTTTCTACGAACTCGATTTTAGAATGACGGACACAGTCCACCCCACTTTATAATATTCCCATTTTCTATGAATGAAAACGGATCTGGCCGTCACCCTACAGAGGCTCCCTAGAAAAACTTATTATGTCATGCAGAAGTAAACATGAACACTAGGCTGCGGCCTAGGCTAGGTTAGAAGTCTAGTATGGGGTCGGCTAATTAAGAACGCAGAAGAATACCATCGGCATAATATAACTAATTCCTAGCAATGAACACTAAATAACTAATGATATCTAATTAGTTATAAGGCCGGGAAGGCTGCTCTGGCTAACTATATAAAACATGCGAGGCGAACAGCGGCGTCATAAAATGGCGCCTCCGGGCAAGGCACAGCTCTGCCACAAAACACAAGATTTAAGCGTAAAAAATCGTTACTTTATGGCCAGAGCTTATTTAAACAATACAAGAATCTGGTACTCAACTTTCCAGAAGAAGGCGAGGCCGAAGGTTGCGACATGGCGAAGGATGCAAAAGATAATTGGCGATCACTGGGAAAAACCAACCAATGTAGGAAGCTACAGGCTTAGGAATGGGGACGGACGTGACGTCACACAGTATGGCAGACCGTTTGTTTACGTTGCGAGTACCGTAACAGTAACGAAGGAGGGTAACTTTGGAACGGCTCCTCAGTTACCTCGCCACCTTTCCCCCTCGAAGCGTAAACGCTCTGTGGGGTACAGATAGCCATGTGGCGTGTTAATGCATGCGTCGCCTGTTGATATACAATATCCTAGAGGGAAACCTTTAGGGTACTCGCACCAGAAGTTAGAATTCTGTGAAACCTTTAGTTTAATTCTCTGGGAATATCTACTGTAGTTATATATACCCTAAGGAAGCTACTGAAGGAACCTTCCATCAGGATGACATGGCTTGAGCCCAAAAATTAAATTATATATTAAGCCATAAAAAACAATGAGATGGCGTCATTTTCTTTCGGTTATAGGTAGGGTACCTTAATTCAGATTTAGTCAAAATACTTCTGTAGGTCCTCTGGACCCAGCAGTAACAATTTCGTTTTATATTTCGAAATAAACATAATTTCACATAGAATAGAATGACCCTTCATTACATATTAGACTTGGACTTACGCAGCACATGGGATTTTAGTGCTACGAAGTTATTCCATTTGTAAAATACCTTAGCCTATGACTGCCAACTCAAATCGAAATAGGCTTACCAACATTGCAAACTACATATCTCTCTATATTCTTTATTATGGAAATAAACCTAATGATCCTTCAAAATACCTCATCTGGTATGTCAATCAATTGTACTGTACCGACCTTTGGAAAAACGTAGGATGTATAATTACAGAAAATATCAGAAAGAAGTTGAGGTAGTCTTTCTCCTGCTTTCCTTCAACACCAACGTTAGTGTAATGACACACCCGACTGCGGAACAATACATCTTTTCCAGGAACAACTGGAATGTAGAAAATGTTTTTCCTTGTTAAATCATTATTCAATATTATATTTCTTGTTAATACTATGATATGGATATATAACAAAATAAACTATATTAAATATATGCTCAACTCAGCTGGTTTTACGATAAAAGGAAGGAAATGCTATGAACTACTTTTCTGGCATATTTTCCCCAGAATTTTGGGGGGATTTTTATGTAAGCAAATAAATGCATGGACACCCCTAATTAAGTGCACACATTCATATGTCCTCATACACACATATATACGAAGGTTTCCGAGGATAATGTTCATGTAGCATTTTATGTTTATACCTTTTTAGACATGTTCATATGGCTTTCTTTCTATTGTGTTTTAGATAGCCTTATGTGACCTATCAATAAAAGTGATCAAAATGGACTGTTATTAACTATGATGAGGCTATATGTGACTGCATTTCATAATGACTGAATAGCGTATATGATTTAAATACGAAGAGATTGGAGGAATGCTGAGGCATTCGATGTTGATCTCAGGAACAGAAAACAACGAGGATCGAGTTATTGATTATTATTATTATTATTATTATTATTATTATTATTATTATTATTATTATTATTATTATTATTATTATTACTTGCTAAGCTACAACCCTAGCTGGAAAAGCAGGATGATATAAATGCAAGGGCTCCAATAGGGAAAATAGCTTAATGAGGGAAAGCAATAAGGAAACATAGTACAAGAGAAGTTTAAGAATAACAACATTAACATAAATTTATTATACAAAAACTATAAAAACCTCAAAATAACAAGAGGAAGAGAAATAAGATAGAATAGTGTGCTCGAGTGTACCCAAACAACAGAACTCTATCGTATATGAGACTGGAGATGGGGCTTGGGCGCTGGTCATATGTATATAAGGTCAGTGACTCTAGGGCCTTGTCCTGCTTGATAGGGAAATGTCACTGTCCCTTGTCTCTGCCATTCATGAGTGGCCTTTAAACCTTTAAACTGGAATAATTGACAAAGAGAAAACGCTAATTGAGACGTAAACTTTTTACGAACCTACAAATAGCCTACATATGAGATCATACATGAAGAGGCAATGCTGAGAGTATATTATAACTTTTTAAGTTACTTTACTTACTTTATACTTTAAGGGCTGCTTTTTGGTCCTGTACTGCAGGGGAACCCTACTCTCTACAGGACCTTTCGTAATTAGTTTTATCGTATGCATTACAAGGCATTTAGCTTTTCAAGTATAGTTTTGTTGTTGTTGTTCAACATCTTTACGGAAGGGGTGATATGAGGCCTACATACAGTATATAGGAGCAAAGGGGAAATGTATGAAGAGGAATTTTGTGTAGGTTAATGGAGGACTAATTTTTTGCAGGTAATCATATCAAGTTGATAATTATCAGTAACTGATTCATTTGATGAAATTACCTCAAGAAAAACAATTGTGAATTTCATATGATAATTCAGCTTGGTTATGTAATTTCTATTTCCGGTGACACTTTTTTTTTCTAGAAGTGGAGATTAATATTTGTATTAACTTGAGAATTATCAGTAACTGATTACTTTAAGAAAAGGAAAGTTATTATTTTGAATATTTCAATTGTCAATTTGTTTTATTTTATTTATTTGAAATTATGGGAATTATTTATTCTAATTTCTAATCAAATTTGATTTGTTTCAATTAAGAAAGAAAATCCTATGAAATCATCTTGGTTATGTAATTTCTATCTCCAGTAACTTGTCTCTAAGGGGAGAGTTATAGTTGTATTATTATTATTATTATTATTATTATTATTATTATTATTATTATTATTATTATTATTATTATTATTATTATTACTAGCTAAGCTACAACCCTAGTTGGAAAAGCAGGATGCTATAAGCCCAGAGGCTCCAACAGGGAAAATAGCCCACCGAGGAAAGGAAACAAGGAAATACAATATTTTAAGAAGAATAACAACATTAAAATAAATATCTCCTATATAAACTATACAAACTTTAACAAAACAAGAGAAAGAGAAATAGGATAGAATAGTGTGCTCGAGTGTACCCTCAAACAAGAGAACTCTAACCCAAGACAGTGGAAGATCATGGTACAGAGGCTATGGCACTACCCAAGACTAGAGAACAATGGTTTGATTTTGGAGTGTCCTCCTAGAAGAGCTGCTTACCATAGCTAAAGAGTCTCTTCTACCTTTACCAAGAGGAGAGTGGCCACTGAACAATTAGTGCAGTAACCCCTTACGTGAAGAAGAATTGTTTGGTAATTGTGTTGTCAGGTGTATGAGGACAGGAGAATATGTAAAGAATAGGCCAGACTATTCAGTGTGGATATGTGTAGGCAATGGGAAAATGAACCGTAACCAGAGAGAATGGTCCAATGTAGTGCCATCTGGCCAGTCATAAGACCCCATAACTCTCTAGCGGTAGTATCTCAACGGGTGGCTGGTGCCCTGACCAACCTACTACCTATAGTAACATGACTCGCAAGAATAGGCTTATATTTGTCCTCTTTGGTGAGAATATATTGCCACAGCTGTAAAAACTATAAAAAATAAGCTTTTTATCGTTGTAGCTTTTGGAATCGAGGCTTATCGTTCAACATTTAAAATGACTTTCGAATTCTGTTGTATTGATAAATATGTAAAGTGACTTTCAATATTTTACAGGGGTTATCTTGTGTAGTGACGTAATGTTCGAGGTATAAAATACTTTACAATGTTCAGACTTTGTAGTTTAGTTCATTAGTGACGTATTGTTAAATATCTGAATATCGAGAATTATCTTTACTTCGCTTCTGCCGAACATTTACTCTTTGATTGAGGGTACACTCGGACACTATTTTACCTTATTTCTCTTCCTCTTGGTTTTTATATTTTCATAGTTTATAAAGGAAAAATTTATATTAATGTTGTTACTATTCCTTTAATATTCTATTTACTTCATTACTTCTCTTGTAGTTTATTTATTTCCTCATTTCCTTTCCTCACTGGACTATTTTCCCCGTTGGAGCTCTTGGGCTTATAGCATCCTGCTTTTCCAAATAGGGTTGTAGCTTAGCTAATAATAATAATAATAATAATAATAATAATAATAATAATAATAATAAAAATGTTTGTCTCCGTAAAGCTGTCAAATACTAAAGTGTCTGCAAAACTGAAGAGTTCAGATTCCTTAGGACAGACCTTTGCAGAATCTCAGTCATGCATATATGAAATATTCGACGTCTTAGGAGCAAGAGCTAGTAATGTAAAAAAAGAGGAATCATAATCTAAAAACAACAACAACTAGAAGGGCATTCAGTAGAGCGCAGAACTCCGCCGCAGCAGCTTATTTCTCGACCTTTTGTTCGACCTTGACCTTAACATGTTTAATTGGAGTGGATTTTCATACACTCAAATATGAACAAAGTTTGAAGTCCCTGTGACAACGATGTCCAAACTTATGGCTGATTACGTGAAATGAACATTTTCTTTGACTGTGATCTTGACCTTTTCTTTGGCCTTCCAAAATTTAATCATTTCCAGCTTTTTACATAACAGTTAATCACTGCAAGTTTCATCACTCTACGATTAAAATTATGCTCGGGGAGTTGTTCACGAACAAATAAACACACAAGGAGCAAAACATAACCTCCTTCCAACTTCGTTGACGGAGGTAACAATAAAAACAAGCATATCAAAAGCAAATAACTTCAAGGCAACACAATACTCTTGACACAAGCACAATGTAATTGAAAAAAAAAAAGTAATGTTGTCATTTGAGAAGGGAATGACAAATTACTCTTTGCATAACCAATGAAATGTTTGCTAGTTAATGATTAAAGATTGCAACTTTCTATATTCATTTTTATCTTTGGTTTCGCTTTTTTTTTTACCGGGCAACATCACCGAGACGTAGGTGTTTTTTTATGAAGAAGGATTGGAAATTGCATCAGTTTGGTGAATGGTACGTAAGAATTCTAAAAAATACTGGAATAAAGGGGAGAGAGAGAGAGAGAGAGAGAGAGAGAGAGAGAGAGAGAGAGAGAGAGAGAGAGAGAGAGTGTCTTACATTTATGACCTGCCTCCTTATTTCTTCTCTCCGATAATGATAAATGATTGTACGTGGTATTCTCTCAACCACGGGGTGGAACTTGATAACTCAAGCGTTCGATCTGCAAAAGAATCAATGAGTGATGCCTTACGGAAATGAGATGTCCTACTGGCACCAGTAGGCGAAGAGAATACAATATTGGAACGCGACTTTCAACAGGGCACTTTCAATATGATTTATTAGTGAGCTAGTTTACGAGACCCGTCAATAATGACGGATATATACCTCTTACCAGGGTATGACTACTTCTTCTCTCCCCTACCCGAGGGACGGGAGAGAGACCGAGTAGTTATGCGAATGGTAATGCTGTTGAGCGTGAGTGAATATATATATATATATATATATATATATATATATATATATATATATATATATATATATATATATATATATATATATATATTTATATAATACCCAGACAAATGCTCTTTACTATATAGAAAAGATGGTCTAATGCCTTCATTTACTTTGAGCAAATATAAGAATAATTACAAAATTATCAATTATTAACTCCCTTTGTTTCTTGAAGCAATTTGTGACCCATGAAGTTATGAACGCCGCTTGCAACAGTGTTCTAGGCCTGTTGGGAGAGCTTAAATGCACTCCTTCCCTCCATCCAGCCCGAAATATTATTATAATTATTATCATTATTATTATTATTATTATTATTATGATTATTATTATTTTCATAAGCTAAGCTAAAACCCCAGTTGAAAAAGCAGGATGCTACAAGCACAAGGGATCCAACAGTTAAAAATAGACCTGTGAAGAAATGAAATAAGGAAATAAATTATATGAAAAGTAATGAACTATCAAAATTAAATACTCTATGAACAGTAACAACATTAAAATAAATTTTCATATATATATAAGAGAAATAATATAGAATAGTGTGCCCGATTGTACCCCAAAGCAAGAGAGCTCTAACCCAAGACAGTGGAAGACCATGGTACATTGGCTATGGCATTACCCAAGACTTTAGAATAATGGTTTGATTTTTGTGTCATCCTAGAAGAGCTGCTTTCCATAGCTAAAGAGTCTATTTTACCCTTACCGAAAGGGAAGTAGCCACTGAACATTTAAAGTGCAGTATTTAACCCCTTAAACGAAGAAGAATTATCTAGTAATCTCAGTGTTGTCCGGTGTATGAGGACAGAGAAAAATAAAGAAAGAATAGTCCAGACTATTCGGTGTATATGTAGGTAAAGCAAAAATGAGCCGTAACCTGTTCAACATAAAAGCCTTTGCTGCAAGTTAGAACTTTTGAAATCTACCAACAGCAACTGATGGGTAACAGTAAGGCCTGAAACCCACAACCTTTCCCCTCTGACCTTATTATAACAAGAGAGCTATTCAGTTCTTGATTCCCTTCATACAATGATCATAGATGAGTCTGTTGGCGGCAAGATAATCCGTATTATAGCGGATAATTGCCTCTTGTCAGTGGCTGATTTGCAATGCACTCGTCAACAGCTGATTTGCAATTATTGCACTAAAATGAAAGTGGACTCGCTTCGGATGAATTAATTTTGGATTTTATAGCGAATGATTCTATATCTATTTAGTTTTCCTTTTTTTTTTTTTTTCTAATCGATCGATAAATTAGTCAGAAGAATAAAAGTTTTGTTGATATTAAATATTATTAATTATTCTTCCTAACTCTCGTTTTTCAAAATGTTTTCATTTATGAAATTTTAATTCATTCTATCTTCGGTTTTCCTACAGACCTTCCCACTATGATTACTATTATTCACTAATGTTTTACATAAGGCTTCTCTTATCACTTAGTATACATTATTACCTCCGCCAACTAAGTTGGGAGTAGGTTATGTTTTCACTCCTCTTTGTCTGTTTGTTGGTTTGGGGACAATTTCCGGGCGAAAATTTTACTCTTAGAGTAGTGAAAATTTCAGGGATCAATTTTTATGTTGTAACATGGAATTGATTTAATTTTGAAAGTATCAGGTCAAAGGTCGGTCAAGGTTGAGCAAAAGGTTGACCGAATTAACCCTAACCTTAACCCCAAGTTCGCACATGGTTATCACACAGACTTTAAATACATCTACAGTCTTAATTAGTTCTGTAAAATGCAAGCTGGTTTCGAGAAATAAGCTGCCATGGCGGAGGTCTGCACTCTCAGTGCTTTTTTAGTTATCTTTTTTTATTATTCATTTGCTTCCTAACAGTATTTTTAATTTTTCAAGGCAATCCTTTTTTATATTATTTACAGCAATATTTTTGGCATATTTTCCTTAATGGAAACTAAGAATTTTGGCAGCTTTTAGATATGCACAATGATTATCTTTATGGTAATTTTCCTCTATTTTTATTATTTCCCATTATCTTTTATCTTTCTCTCCCTTTATCTTCTACCCACGGAGGTAGACACCGTCTCAATCATATGCGAGTCATACAGTAGAAGGAGAAAATTCTTTTGAAGGAAAATATAATCTTATCAGTTATTTTCACGAATTCTTAAAATAACCATGAAGAAGAATCCGGGATAAGTTCATTAAAGGACTTGTAGATAGATAGATAGATAGATAGAGAGAGAGAAAGAGAGAGAGAGAGAGAGAGAGAGAGAGAGAGAGAGAGAGAGAGAGAGAGAGAGAGAGAGAGAGAGAGAGAGAGAGAGTATCTTAATTCTGAGAAGTACAAGCAACTGGTGGATTTGTTCGAATGTTATATACATATATATACATACCTATATAATGTGTGTGTGTATATATATATATATATATATATATATATATATATATATATATATATGTATGTATATTTATATATATATATATATATATATATATATATATATATATATATATATATATATATATATATATATATATATATGCATACATACCAATATAACGTATATATATATATATATATATATATATATATATATATATATATATATATATATATATATATATATATATATATGCATATACATCTCTACTAGTCAGGGCCACCCATTCTAGGTTGGTGTGCTGTGAGCGATCAGGTGAAAATTTCCCACCATCACCAATCCGCAGTGACCAGCGTGGTGATGAAAACTGGCCAAACCCCAAACCAAATCGTCCAATCGGTGATATTGACGGTAGTAGTTGTGAAGGAAGTTAAATCTAATTTGGTTTTCATAAAAAAGTATTTTCCGATTTTCACTAAAAATTAGAACTTAATAAACAAATTAATTTAGACTTTTTCTACCGTATAAAAAACTAGAGGGGCACTCAGTACAGCGCAGACCTCCGCCGCAGCAGCTTATTTCTCGACCTTTTGCTTGACCTTGACTTTGACCTTTGACCTTAACATGTATTGATTGGCGTAGATTTTCATACACCCTAATATGAATGAAGTTTGAAGTCTCTGTGACAACGATGTCCAAACTTATGGTTGATTACGTGAATTAGACATTTAGCTTGACCGTGACTTTGACCTTTGACTTTGACTTTCCAAAATTTAATCATTTTCAGCTTTTTACATAACAGTTAATCCCTGTAAGCTTCATTACTCTACGAATAAAATTATGACCAGGAAGCTGTTCACAAACACAGACACAACAAACACACAAACACACAAACAGGGGGTTAAAACATAACCTCCTCCTTCGTTGGCGCAGATAAAAAAAATTGTATTATGTTACCAGAAGTTTTATTCATTGTTCATATCTACGCGTGTCAACACATTAAAATCTAACAAACATAAAACAATAATTCTAATTTTTTGTTTATTCAATATTCGGACTTGACTCGTAATGCCCGATTGACGCGATGGGTTATGAAACCTGTCCATCAATTTCAATCGTAGCTTAATAGGAGGTAAAGAGACTTAATTATGTATGTCTAATCACAATCTGGGCTGTTCAATTAAACTTGTTACTGTGAGTGTTAAATTACTCTGTTATTTTCAAGTAATTTATCTATAACTAGTGTAGGCAACCCGTCAAAAATGACGGTGAAATAGTTGATAGATAAACACGCACATATGCACCGATTCATCATCTCCCATTCCCTCCCCCTTGCTAATTACAACCCCTCTCACACTCCCCAGGATATGACTACTCCCTCTCCCCCCACTCACCAGGATATGACTACTTACCCTCTCCCTACCCGAGAGACGGGGTGAGACCTGTAGTTATAATTCTTGCCGCCAAGCATGACCGAAATTATATATATATATATATGTATATACATATATATATATATATATATATATATATATATATATATATATATATATATATATATATATATATATGAAAAATTTTGAACATTAACACATGTTTGTAATATTCAAATAAGCCATGTATACCTGAATGTCTGGATTCTCTATTATACCTCGGGATCAGAGACCCAAGGGAGGAACCACTTAAAGGCAATAGCTTCTGGTCGGCCAGGGAATCGAACCCTGGTCCAGAAAGACAGGTATAACATTGACATAACATTTAGCCACGACACTTGCTCTTTATTATATAGCGGAGATTCATCTAAAGTTGATAATTTTTTTTTTAGGATTTAATATGTCAATTATGGAGTGACAATACCGAAGTTAAATGTATATTTCTAATTGTTGATAGATGAAGAATCCTTTTATTATTATTATTATTATTATTATTATTATTATTATTATTTGCTAAGCTACTAATCTAGTTGGAAAAGCAGGATGCCCCAACAGGGAAAATAGCCCAGTGAAGAAAGGAAACAAAGAAGAAAATATTCTAAGGACAATAACAACATTAAAATAAACAATTCATATATAAACTATATAGGCTATCACTGACTAACTTTGATTCAAATATACAAAAAAGAAAAAAAAATGAATTTTCCTTTCCGCAATGGCTTCAAAATAAGTGGAATTCTAAACCTGTTGATTGTTCCTCCCTTTCCAAATTCCTCTCATAATTGCTGTCATTCATCTAGATTTCATGAAAACTGTCACCCGATTATACAGTGTATTTTGCAGTCGAGTACCTCAAAGCGAGAGCAAAGAGGATTTCTATCTTTTAGAATTTGGAAATAGAAGTAAAATGAAAATACCTTTTCCTACACTTAGACATATATTTATTATTATTATCATTATTATTATTATTATTATTATTATTATTATTATTATTATTATTATTATTATTATTATTATTATTATTATTATTATTATTATTAGCTAACCTACAACCCTAGTTGGAAAAAACAGGGGGCTATAAGCCCTAAGGCCCCAACAAAGAAAAATAGTTCTATCTTTCTTAAAGAAGGTATTGTGAACTGCAATATTTATTTTTCTTTATTGTAATAATTCCTACAGACGAAATGGTTTCGATAGAACTTTAGAAATCGGTAAAAACGAATTCAACTACTATGCAAGGAGTGTGAAAGAACTGTATTTCATCCATCTTTAAAGGCCGCTCATGAATGACAGAGGAAAGGGACAGTGACATTGCCCTTTCAAGCAGGACAATGCCCAAGAGACTGACCATATATACATATGATCAGCGCCCAAGCCCTCTCTTCACCCAAGCTAGGACCAAGGAGGGCCAGGCAAATAGACCTATAGGATCCCCCAAACACCCCATCCTTAACTCACAAGGATGGTGAGATTGCAGCGACTAAAGACACTAACGAGTTTGAGTGGGACTCGAACCCCAGTCTAGCGTTCACCTGTCAGGGACGTTACTACTTCGGGACCACAACCCTACTATATATGGTATTACCTAGTGTCTTTTCTACTTCTCTACGAGAATAATCACAGATGGTTTCAAATTATTGGAACCGAGATATAAGTCTACTGTAGGATTTACAGCCTTTAAATATGCTGCCCCGAGTCTATAAAATAAGCTCCCACTAGACATTTGATAGACTGAAGATATTAAGGCTTTCAAGAGAAATCTGAAGACTTTCTTGTTCTGTGAGTGCTTCGATAGTGACGATTCAACAATAAACGAGCAATATGCGTTGTGTGAAATGTTGAATGCTTTTGAACGAACATGATAAAATGACTGTGGAGGTCCTGTAGAGATTAGGGTTCCCCCTGCTGTATAGGACCAGAAAAGCAGCCCTTAAAGTAAAGTAAAGTACATGGTGGAAGGTATGGGAAGAAGGTATATGGAACATAGGTAATGATAACAGGTTTAACCCCATACATGCACATAGGCAGGTCAATATTTAGCTGTGGAGATTCTGGGGCCGTTGGTTGAATATTTGATGACCAATTGCCGTAGAAGCAAGGACAGTTTTACAGTTCTACTTTCAACGCTGCATTTGCAATTATTATTATTATTATTAGCTAAGATACAACCTTAATTGGAAAAGCAAGATGCTATAAGACTAAGGGCTTCAAAAGGGGAAATACAACTCAGTGAGGAAAGGAAATAAGGAAATAAATGAACTATAAGAGAAGTAATGAACGATTAAATTAAAAGATCTTAAGAACAGCGACTTTGCTTACTTAGTCCGTTGACTGTACGTACAGTTGGATACAGGTGTCCCTGGCACACCTTGCTCCCAAGAAGAGCACCCTGTCACAACTTTACTTGGCGACGAGTAACCAAACAGACAGCGTAAGGAGAGATGGTAGGGGTGGTGGGTGGGACACAGGGATTCGCAGTGCAGAAAGAGGTGGGCCATGAATTCCTGTGTCCGACCGTACCTGTTAATCATACTCCATGGAATAGACAGGATATTTTGAAATATAATTTACTTAGATTTGAAATGAAAATATGATATTCAGGGAATGAATAGAGCAGATATCCTACTATTTGGATAGAAATTATTTTTGAACGTTTTGAAAGAATTTCCAATAATACAGAAGTTCCTCAATTTACAATCATTCGACTTACAAACATTCGACCTACAAATATTCGACTGACAAACATTCGTCCTACAAATATTCGACTTACAAACATTCGGTCTACAAAATATTCGACTTACAAACGTTCGGCCTACAAATATCCGACTTACAAACATTGACTTACAAAACATTCGGCCTACAAACAATCGACGCACAAACATTCGGCCTACAAATATTTGCTTACAAACATTCGACTTACAAACACCCGGCCTATAAACATTTCGACTTACAAACATTCGACTTACAAACATTCGACCTACAAAT
This sequence comes from Palaemon carinicauda, assembly GCF_036898095.1. Taxonomy (NCBI): domain Eukaryota; kingdom Metazoa; phylum Arthropoda; class Malacostraca; order Decapoda; family Palaemonidae; genus Palaemon; species Palaemon carinicauda. The sequence goes on along the minus strand of NC_090736.1, from coordinate 140,920,319 downwards.
ATTCGACCTACAAACATTCGACCTACAAACATTCGAAGATACGAAAACAAATCCAACTGAAAATAACAGATAAGAAAAAAGATACCGTGATAAAACAATATTATATCATTTAATACAGTAAACAGAATGATATTTGTAATAACCTGATATGTATTTCATAAGAAAACTTGGTATTTGTTGACCTTTGTGGCTAGAAATCAAAAGAATTGGATTCAGGTTAGGCCTAAATTTAAAATAATTCGACTTACAAACAATTCGACTTGCAAACAATTTGACTTACAAGTAATTCGACTTACAAACAATTCGACTTACAAACAATTCGACTTAAAAACAATTCGACTTACAAACAATTCGACTCACAAACAGTTTCTTGGAACCAATTAAGTTTGTAATAGTTAGGTAATAAATGACTTGAGTTAAAGAAATGGTAAAACGCTAGAGGATGAATGACTCAAACATCAAAGAATGAGTGATTTAAGGATGAATGATATAATATCCAAGTGACGAAAAACTCAGCATTCAGAAAATTAATATGCATTACTAGATGTATAACTCAATAATAATAGAATGAATAACTCAACATTTATAAGCTGAACGACCAAAATGCCAGAGAATGACTGATTCAATATTCGCAGATTCTGTCTAAATATTCATAAAATGAAACATTCAGTAGTTAAAAGGTAAATAATGGAATCATTGGTTAAATGAATCATCATCTTAAGATGAAAAATAATTAAAAATTCTCCATGCTGTAAAATGAATAACTCAATGACTCTTTATTCAGATAGTGAGCGACACAAGAATAACGTTGTTAATGCTCTTGAAATATTTCATATAAATTATTCATTACTTCTCTTGCAGCTTGTTTATTTTCTCGTTTCCTATCCTCACTGGGCTATTTTTCCTTGTTGGAGCCATTGGGCTTATAGCGTCCAGCTTTTCCAACTAGGGTTGTAGCTTAGAAAATAATAATAATAATAATAATAATAATGATAATAATAATAATAATAAAAACCGACTAGTGTTGTAACTTAGCTAATAATAATAATAATAATAATAATAATAATAATAATAATAATAATAATAATAATAATAATAAATAATAATAATAATAATAATAATACCCTGCTTGGAAACACATGTTTGTGTATTGAGTAAATTCACATTTTTTACATCCCTACAATACAGTTTGTATGTTTTCCAGCTTATAGTTTTCTTTGATGACAATGACAATGCTTGGAGTAATAAGGGAATTTTATTCCACCCGAATTTGAATTGGGTTTTCGCGACCATTGAAAGATGACCCGATCGATGGGACCTTTACTTGTCTCGCTTATATTGGATATCGTTTGATATCAATCATCCTTTGCAAAAAAAAAAAAAAAAAAAAAAATTGCAAAATGGATCACACTTAGTGATGTCAGAGAGCAATATACGCTTGATTCTAACACACTTACGCTTCGCATATTCACTAACGAGCAATTACAGAGGGTTGTGGTGGCTTATTGGATACGTTCCTACCCGGCGTTCTACCGGACTGGGGTTTGAGTCCCGCTCAAGTTTGATCGTTTATTGTAGTGTCTGCAACCTAACCATCCTTGTGAGCTAAGGATGGATAGTTTGGGGGAGGCTGTAGGTCTAGAAGCCTGGCGTTCTACTGGACTGGAGTTCAAAGCCAACTCATGCTGAGTAGTATCTTGTAATGTCTCCTACCTTACCATCCTAATGGGCTTAGAATGAATGGTTTGGGGGGAGGCTGTCGGTCTAGAGTAGTTGGAAGACCCAGGCCTACATGGCTGAGGACTATGAAGCAGGAGATGATGAATGGAGAAGTATTAAGTTAAAAGCTCTAAATAGAGAAGACTGGGGAAATCTAACTGAGGGCCTTTGCGTCAATAGGCGTAGGAGGAGATGATGACGTCGATCTACCTGGTGAGTCACTATCAGCCATTGCCTGGGTCTCCCTGGTGCTAGCTTGGGTGCAGAGGAAGCTTGGACACTGATTATATGTATATATGGTCAGTCTATATGGCATTGCCCTGCTAGGGAATTGTCACTGTTCCTTGCCTCTGCCATTCACGATCGGCCTTTAAATCTTCAATCATACACGCGTGCGCAAACCGTAACTACGTCAACATGTTGATTATAAAGATCAACAACTATCAGATTGGTAAAGCGAGGTGGCCCTGTTACTATTATTATATCATCCTGCTTTTCCAGATAGGGTTGTAGCTTAGCTAATAATAATAATAATAATAATAATAATAATAATAATAATAATAATATTTATTATTATTATTATTATTATTATTATTATTATTATTATTATTAAGACCTTAAACCCCTGGTTCATCATACTGCCTTACCTTAATCACTGACGTCATAAAGCGGACATCACAACAAGATGAATTTTCAGATCAAATACGGAATTTGTTAAATAATAAAAACCAATTTATTATTTTTACTAATGAATGCGAATAGTGGCTTCATACAGTCATTCCGACAAATGCTTTCGTGTTCAATGATTTTCTTTCTTGTCTGGCTTTGAATTTATATTACTTTTTTTAATCCTGGCTTTGAATTTGGATTTGATCTAGCTCTAAAATATTCTGTTATGGAGAGGAGAAGGTATCTGTGAATATTGGGATGTATAGTGTACGTATAAATACACACACAGTGGACATACCTTGAAGTGGTGTAAGGGTTTGCGCATGGCTATGATAAGCAAAGATGTACTAGTCAAGGCCAGCCATACTAGGTTGGTTTGCTGTGAGCTATCAGACTAAAGTCTCAAACCATCGCCATTCAGCAGTGGCCAGCGTGATGATGAAAACTGGCCAAATCTCAGACATGAATAAGAACATGTCTGAAGCCTTTGCCCTGCAGTGGGCTAAAAACAGATGCATTTGTTGTTGTAGTTTTTGTTCATGTATATATATATATATATATATATATATATATATATATATATATATATATGTATTATATTATATATATATATATATATATATATATATATATATATATATATATATATATATATATATATACTGTATATATATATATATATATATA
>NC_090736.1:140909509-140911744 GCF_036898095.1 Palaemon carinicauda | reverse complement strand
GAGGAGAAGCAGCTAATAAACAAACAAAAGAAAAACTAAAAAAAAAAAATGCAAAAACCAAAAAAAAAGAGCAGCAGTAACAGGAGGGAGAGAAGCAGGAGGAGAAGCAGCTTAAAAAACAAACAAAAGAAAAACTAAAAAAAAAATGCAAAAACCAAAAAAAAAAAAAAAAAAGAGCAGCAGCAAGAGGAGGGAGAGAAGCAGGAGGAGAAGCAGCAAAAAAAACAAAAAACAAAAAAAAAGGAGCAGCTGCAAGAGGAGGAAGAAAAGGAGGAGGAGAAGCAGCTAAAAAAAATAAACAAAAGAAAAACTAAAAAAAGATGCAAAAACCAAAAAAAAAAAAAAAAAGAGCAGCAGCAAAAGGAGGGAGAGAAGCAGGAGAAGCAGCAAAAAAAAAAAAAAAAAAAAAAAGGAGCAGCAGCAAGAGGAGGGAGAGAAGCAGGAGGAGAAGCAGCAAAAAAACAAAAAAAAAAAACAAAAAAAAAGAGCAGCACCAAGAGGAGGAAGAAAAGGAGGAGGAGAAGCAGCTAAAAAAATAAACAAAAGAAAAACTAAAAAAAAAGATGCAAAAAACCAAAAAAAAACAAAAAAAAAAAGAGCAGCAGCAACAGGGAGGGGAGAGAAGCAGGAGGAGAAGCAGCAAAAAAAAAAAAAAAAAAAAAAAAAAAGGAGCAGCAGCAAGAGCAGGGAGAGAAGCAGGAGGAGAAGCAGCAAAAAAAAACAAAAAACAAAAAAAAAAGGAGCAGCGGCAAGAGGAGGAAGAAAAGGAGGAAGGAGAAGCAGCTAAAAAAAAAACAAAAAAAAAACTAAAAAAAAAACACAAAAACCAAAAAAAAAACAAAAAAAAAGGAGAGCAGCAGCAACAGGAGGGAGAGAAACAGGAGGAGAAGCAGCAAAAAAAAAAAAAAAAAAAAAAAAAAAAGGAGCAGCAGCAAGAGTAGGAAGAAAAGGAGGATGAGAAGCAGCTAAGAAACAACAAAAGAAAAACTAAAAAAAAAATGCAAAAAACCAAAAAAAAAAAAAAAGAGCAGCAGTAACAGGAGGGGAAAGAAGCAGGAGGAGAAGCAGCAAAAAAAAAGAACAAAAAACAAAAAAAAGGAGCAGCAGCAAGAGAAGGAAGAAAAGGAGGAGAAGCAGCTAAAAAACAAACAAAAGAAAAACTAAAAAAAATGCAAAAACCAAAAAAAAAAAAAAAGAAAGAGCAGCAGCAAGAGCAGGGAGAGAAGCAGGAGGAGAAGCAGCAAAAAAAAAACAAAAAACAAAAAAAAAGGAGCAGCGGCAAGAGGAGGAAGAAAAGGAGGAGGAGAAGCAGCTAAAAAAAAAACAAAAAAAAACTAAAAAAAAAACACAAAAACCAAAAAAAAAAAAAAAAAAGAGCAGCAGCAACAGGAGGGAGAGAAGCAGGAGGAGAAGCAGCAAAAAAAAACAAAAAAACAAAAAAAAAGGAGCAGCAGCAAGAGGAGGAAGAAAAGGAGGAGGAGAAGCAGCTAGAAAAAAAAATACAAAAACAAAACAAAAAAAAACAAAAAGAGCAGCACCAAGAGGAGGAAGAGAAGGGGGGAGGAGAAGCAGCAGAAAAAAAAGAAAAAAAAACTAAAAAAAAATACAAAAACCAAGAAAAAAAAGAGCAGCAGCAAAGGAGGAAGAGATGGAGGAGGAGAGGCAGCAAAAAAAAAAACCTAAAAAAATACCAAAAATAAAAAAAATTAAAAAAAAAAAGAGCAGCAGCAAGAGGAGGAAGAGAAGGAGGAGGAGAAGCAGCAAAAAAAAAAATAACAAAAAGTACAAAAACCAAAAAGAAAAATTGAAAAAATAAAGAGCAGCAGCAAGAGGAGGAAGAGAAGGAGGAGGAGAAGCAGCAAAAAAGAAAAAAAAAGGGAGCAGCAGCAAAAAAAAAAAGCGAGCAGCAAGAGGAGGAAGAGAAGGAGGAGGAGAAGCAGCAAAAAAGAAAGAGAAAAAAAGGAGCAGCGGCAATAAAAAAAAAAGGAGCACCCAAAAAAAAAAGGAGCGCAGCAAAAAAGAAAAAAAAAGAAGCAGCAGCAAGAGGAGGAAGAGATGGAGGAGGAGAAGCAGCAAAAAAGAAAAAAAAGGAGCAGCAGCAAAAAAAAAAAAGAAGCAGCAGCAAGAGGAGGAAGATGAGAAGGAGGACAAGCAGCAAAAAAAAAAAAAAAAAAAAAAAAAAAACCTAAAGAGAAATACAAAAAACCGAAAAAAAAGGAGCAGCAGCAAGAGGAA
>NC_090736.1:140902009-140904509 GCF_036898095.1 Palaemon carinicauda | reverse complement strand
AGTTTGTCTGAAAACAAGAACATAGTACTCGATCGAGAATCTCTCTCCCTCTCTCACTCTCATTCATAATTCTGTTATAAATATACAATTTAATTATCACGGAATTTTAAAGTTTGTCTGAAAACCCAAGGAGTTACTGCACTGTAATTGTTCAGTGGCCACTTTCCCTCTTGGTAAGGGTAGAGGAGACTATTTAGCCATGGTAAGCAGCTCTTCTAGGAGAAGGACACTCCAAAATCAAAACATTGTTCTCTAGTCTTGGGTAGTGCCATAACCTCTCTCCCATTGTCTTCCACTGTCTTGGGTTAGAGTCTCCTTGCTTGAAGGTACACTTGGGCACACTATTCTATCTTATTCCTCTTCCTCTTGTTTTGATAAAGTTTTCATAGTTTATATAGGAGATACTTTTTTGAATGTTGTTGCTCTTAAAATATTTCCTTTTCCCCGGTTTCCTTCCCTCACTGGGCTGTTTTCCCTATTGGAGCCCCAGGATTTATAGCCTCTTGCTTTTTCAACTAGGGTTGTAGCTTAGCATGTAATAATAATAATAATAACAATAATAATAATAATCATGATAATAATAATAATAATAATGAGCTACCTGATGGACTATCGACAGCTTTGGATGTGGAGGATTGGGTTTAAGACGATAGACAAGCTGTCTCTTCGGCTTCTACTCCTGCCTAGTTAGATAGGCACTGCGCATCGCAAGGAACTGGCTATCCTTTGATTGAATTTAGCCTGTGAATCCTCTTTGCAGGCACTTTGCGTCAATAGGCGTAGGAGGAAATGATGATGATGATTTAACAACTCAAAGACCAACTAGCAATTTTTCCTCATCAGTGTGTTGACAAAGATGAATTCGAGTAAAGAAAATTTTTGTCGTATAGAATCCGTCTTTTTATCTATCTGTATGTCTGTCTCTGTCTGTCAATCTGTAAGGCTGTATGCCTGTCTGTCTGACAATCATTTCCCCCATTCCAGCCCTCATTGCATTATTGCATTCGTGTTTAGGGGTTTTAATTCCTTAATGCTTCCTTTGTATTTCGTGAAATCTGTTCCCAGGCTCAATCGAAAATGGTACTTGAATTTCATGGCATCGTCCACTGAAATGACTTCCTTCCATTTCGGGAAATTTTGAATAGTTGATAATATGTTCTATTCTGTTCTAGTGCCAGTGGTAAGCTCTCTCTCTCTCTCTCTCTCTCTCTCTCTCTCTCTCTCTCTCTCTCTCTCTCTCTCTCTCTCCTCTCTCTCTCTCATATTCCTGTTATAAATATACAATTTAAATATCACGGAATTTTAGTTTGTCTGAAAACAAGAACGTAAATACTTAGTCTCTCTCTCTCTCTCTCTCTCTCTTCTCTCTCTCTCTCTCTCATTCTCTCTCTCTCCTTCTCTCTCTCTCTCTCTCTCTCTCTCTCTCTCTCTCTCTCTCTCTCTCTCTCTCATTAAAACGTAAGGTTTCTCATTACAGAGATAGTGACTAAAGTATTAGCAACTAAACTTCTGTCATATCTGCTACTGACCGATATATACGTCTTTGATGTAGACGCAACCGTTCCTCCCTTTACTTAAACCAGATGGCTCTGTCCTCACTATCCAAAGGAAAAAATACAGTCCTTTTGGTTGATGTGTTTGACAGTCAGAAGAGCAATGAGAAACTCTATCTCCCTCATTCCTGAGGTTAAACTAAGTAGTTTAGCTTTTCGTGTCTAATGAAATTAAAACTCTCTTGATGGACCTCGACGCTTGTGGAGGTAATAGACTCAAATGGTAATTTTCCTTTGTTTTTTATAAAGACTGCTGATTTCTTAGCTCCTATGTTGTGTGTTATTTTCCGTAAGTTAGCAACAAGAGGTTCTTTTAGCATTTGTTGGCGAATTGGTTATGTTACTCGTTAAGTAAATGTGTTTGCAGTAGTTCTAGGTCCTGCTGATTACCACCCAATTTCCATATCTCCTTATTATCTAAAGTTTTTGAACGTCTTTTGGAAAATCTGAATAGGTTTGCTGAAGGTAATCATAGCATCCCTAGTTTGCAATTTGGTTTTCAATATGGCCTTGGAGCATGTATGTCCTTACAATCTACAATGGTGTACAGACATCCTTAAATATGGTCAGTAAGTTCGTATGATTGGCCTTGATTTTAGTGTTGCCTTTGACCGTGTTAATCATGGAACTTCAGAAGTTAAAACTTACAACGAATGATTTTACGTTCGACAGCCTGATACGAGTCTCTCCTCATAGTCTATATATGACAAATCTATTTTAAACGTTGTTACTAATCTGAGGATATTTTATCTTCTTTATCCGTTACTTTTCAAAATTTCATTTATTTCCTCATTTCCTTTCCTCACTGGGTTGCTTTTTCCGGTTATAGCCCTTGGGCTTATAACATGCTTTTTCAAGTAGGGTTATAGCTTGATCAATAATAATAATAATAATAATAATAATAATAATATATACACATATATATGTATATAAATACAGTTTATGTA